>NC_057387.1:1419491-1609941 GCF_019320065.1 Cervus canadensis
ATTCCTCAGGCATTTTAGACCTGGAAAATACCCAGTTACTGCGGAGTTCAGGTCATCCTCTCCTCCATAGTTCTGGTTGTGTGTGCTTCCCCTGGAAAGGATTTTCACATGCAATCTTGGGGCGTTAAGGGGAAACCATAGAATTTGTTTGTGGAAGAGCCTGATACCCAACCACCTGGGGGGAGTCGGGATCCAGGGTTGGGGGGCACACAGCACAACTGAGAGCCCCTACACAGCAGTGATATAATAATGCCAGTTTCCTGGTGGTTTCTTCCCCCAAGTCCTTACTTTAGGCTTCTAAGAGCCAGGGACCTTGTTCTTTCAGGTGAATTTTACCCTGCTCTCACCTGGCCAACTCTCAGTGGAGAGAAACAGGAGAGCTTCCTGGGTTCCTCTGCATCCAGCCCCTGCCTCACAGTCATGCATTTTTGCAGCAGCCATAAATCTAGGGAGATCAAAATTAACACCCCACCTTGCCCTTAGACCACTGTTAATCACATTAGCCACATGCCTTAATGCCTCCCATACTCCTTTTTATAAAGATTCTATCTTTCCTTCCTCCTACTCTGCACCTCCTTCATCCTAGCTCCTTTCCTCACTCCTGATCAGGCGAAGGTTAGAAACCAACAAACAAAAGAATGTCTAATCTTGTCATCTCTGGTCTGTTTCTTTTCATTTCGTAAGCTAAATTCCAAATTGGTAATTACATTAGTCATCCCCAAATCCAGCCTTCCCTGTGGGGTTGACCCCCTGAGCGCTCTTCCTCACTCTTTCATGGGGCTGGAACATGGTTTGTAAAAAAACCTCTTTCCCTAAATTTCCAATTTGTATTCTCTCTAGAACCTTGTCCCTTTGCAGAAACCGGTCATCTTAGTTAAACCTCAAGCTGCAAAAGCCTCCAGAACATAACCTTTCTCCTTGTTACACCTTCTACCTTGCAGCCAATTAATGATTCAGAAAGCTAGCTGCTATGCCTGCTGCTTGGAGGAAGATGAATTAAGAAAAGGCTGGTGGGAAGCCCTGCTGAGAATGGGGCCAGGCCCTGGGCTAAGATGGGATGGAATGTGCAAAGGGATTTATGAAAGCTTGGGCTGTGAAATTGTGTACAGCCATACTGACCTGCAGGGCTGGTGATGAAAAACTAAAAATAAGGTGTGTCAATTTTCCCTACGAATTTGCCATTTTCTCAGAGTAGCTCTGACTTTGTTCTGTGGACAGGGCAGGGGCAGTTTTCCTTGAATTGAAACTGTACCTCCTTACCTGGCTCTGCCCCAAATAACACTCTGATGGATTTGAAACAGGCCCCACCTCCACCTGAGAAGTTTCTTTCTACAGACACATTGGCACCTCCTCTTTGCATTTATGACAGAAACCCATGGGGTGCCCAGAATCCACAATCCCTGTTTTGAGAAGGGGTTTTTTGTTGTTGAGGTCAGTGGTCAGAAATGAGAAATTTGGTCTGTGTAACTTTTTAAGATTTTTTTTAATATGGACCAGTTTTTTAAGAAGTCTATTGAATTTTGTTACAATACTGCTTCTGTTGTATATTTTGGAATTTTTTGGCTGCAAGGCATGTGGGATCTTAGTTCCCCAACTGGTGACTGAACTGGTGACCCCTTTCACTGGAAGGTGAAGTCTTAACTGCTGGACTGCCATGGAAGTCCCAACTTTTGTTATTTAAAGATCAATCGATGGTTTTTTCAAGTGAAGTTACAAGAATTCATGCTGTTTCATTAGTTATCCGTTCTGGGCTGAGGGCTCTCAAAAATTAGTTTTCATGACCCATTTGCTCTCCTACTGTTCACTGAGCCTGTGTGCCGGCATGGAGCTAGATGCTGGGGATATAGAGACGGCCAGGGCACAGGCCTCCTCTGAGGAGCCTAGATGGGAGGGGACACAGACTTCTTAACAGAAAAATTACGTGTGTGCAAAAGTATGGTCTGTGGTGTGATAGAAGCCTCAGCAGACTGCTATGAAAGAACAGTTAGAGAGCTCCTAACTTGGGGGAAGTCAAAAAAGTTTTCGCCAAAATATTGATATTTCTGCTAAGCTGAATTAGTATTCTGACACCCCGTTGTTGTTATTTAGTTTCTTAGTCCTCTCTGACTCTTTTTTGACCCCATGGACTGTAGCCCACAAGGCTCCTCTGTCCATTGAATTTCCCAGGCAAGGAAATGAAGTGGGTTATCATTTCCTTCTCCAGGGGATCCTCCTGACCCAGGGATCGAACTCGGGTCTCCTGCATTGGCAGACAGATTCTTTACCACAGAGCCATCAGGAAGCCCTTGACACCCCACGTTATATTGCAATTCAGTTATACCAGAGTTAGCATAGACCCCCCAAATTAGGGGCACAGTCATGTATGAGACTTCCCCAGCTACAGATACCAGCACAAATTTAACGGGTCCTCAGCCGCCTGTACTTCTGGCTGATTGGCTGTGAACTCAGGAGTTCTTGTGATCCCTGCAGGTTCCAGACTGTGCTAGAACGTCTGACACAACTCAGGAAAGTGCTACTTTCCAAGTTCAGTTTTATTATAAACGATACAGATCAGGAACAGCCAAATGAAGAGAAACACAGGCTAAGGTCTGGGAAGATCCCATGTACTCTCCTTATGGAAAGAGGGTGCATCACTCTCTCTGTATAGCAAAGTGTCCACCAACCCAGAAGCTCCCCTCAGCTTTGGTGTCCAAAGATCCGTTATACATGCATAGCCGGCTAAATCATTGGCCCCATGATTAAACTCAATCTCCTGTCCCCCTTCCCTCTTTGGTAGTTGAGTTGGCTCAAAGACCTAACCCTCTAATCACAGTCGTCCCATTCAGAAGTTATCTAGGGGCCAGGATGAGTCACCTCATTGACATAATGACAGCACAATGATCCAAGGGGGTCATGAATAACAAAGATACTTCTATCACTCTGGAAATCCCAAGGGTATGAGAAGCCCCATGCCAAGAACCTGGGGAAAAATTCAGACAAATCCTTTATAAAACAAATTTTTTATACTAACATATGGTATGCTGGGAAGAAATTCCATTAAGTGATTAAGGGTGGCTGCAAGGGTCAACTTGAAGAGCACTGGCCTAAGCTGACCAAAAACTAAGCTGAAGATACCCCTTGGCCCCTGTAGTCAGGGTAGCAGGTGAGCTTAGCTTGTATTAAAGATAGGATTTGTTACTTCTGTTTCTCCTCTCCTTCATTCTCAGTTGTGCATCTCTCCCCACTCTTCTTTTTCCTGCAATTTCTTTTCATCAGTTTCTCCAACTTTTCCTGCCTAAATTGCTTTAAGTTGTGGCACAAAGCCATCCCAAGCCCACTGAAACCCCATCACATCAAACAGTCCTCCTAACTGACCCCCTCCCCAAGGCTCCGAGTCAAAGGTAAACCTGTGGAGCCCCTCCACTGTGTCTCATGCTAGTAGCCAGCGTGAAATCCTGTGGAAGTCATGGTAACTTGGGGTTTCTATTCTTTAAAGCTGTCCCAACTCCAAAACAAAATCCTGGAGATTTTACAGAGGCTTTGGGAAGAAGAGAGGAAATAACGTCCCCTAGAGTCTCTTTGACGTGAGCTCTGCCTTACATCATCCTTGTCCTCTTTGGGGAGGTAGGAAAGAAACCATCATTGTCCTTGCTTCGTAGATGTAAGGTCTGTCCCAGAAAGGTGGCTGTGAAAGAGAGACCGATTCCTTTGATGGCATATACACTCTGTGAATTCCCTCCCACCACCCCCCAACTCCCTTTGTAGGGGAGTGTAAAATTATGTGAAAGAGGATAAGGATCAAATTGTAAGCAAATAAAAACAATTTATTTCCAGGAGATAAAGATTTTAAATAAAAATTCTCATTTTTCTCAGAAACGTTGAGATTGGGTGAAAGGGGAAGATTTTCAAATTTTCTTAAAGAGTCCCTAGACATCTCCCATTCATTCATTCAACAAATATTTATTGAACATCAATAATGTGCCAAGTACTGTTCTAGATGCTTGGAAAATATCAATAGCAAGGAATGAAATTGAAAAAAGTCCCTATGCAAATAGTCTCTTCAATAAACGGTGTTAGGAAAACTGGATAGCCACATGCAAAAGATAGCAACTGGACCATTATCTCATACTATACATGAAAATTAACTCAAAATGGATTAAAACTTGAGTGTAAGATCTGAAACCATAAAACACCTAGAAGAAAACGTGGGCAATAAGCTCTATGATATCAATCTTGAAGATGATTTTTTTTGAATCTGATACCACAAGCAAAAATAAATACCTGGGATAAGATCAAACTTAAAGGTGTCTGCACAGCAAAGGAAATCTCAACAAAATGAAAAGACAACCTAGTGAATGGGAGAAAATATTTGCAAATCAGATAAGGGGTTTATATACAAAATATTTTTAAAATTTAGACAATTCAACAGCATAAAAATAAAACACTTTAATTAAAAAGTGGGCAGAAGATCTGAATGGATATTTTCCCAAAGAAGACATAGAGATGGTCAATAGGTACAAAAAAGGTGCTTAACATCACTAATTATCAGGGAAATGCAAATCAAAACCACAATGAGATATCACCTCACATCCATTAGAATGGCTATTATCAAAAAGTCAAAAAACAACAACTGTTGCAAGGATGTGGAGAAAAGGGAAACTGTGCACTCTGGTGGGAATGTAAATTGTACAGTCACTATGGAGAACAGTGTGGACACGCCTCAAAAAAACTAAAAATAGAACCACCATATGATCCAGTCATTTTACTTCTGGATATTTATTCAAAGAAAATAAAAACACTAGCTCAAAAAGATACACATCTCCATGTTTATTGTAGCATTATTTACAATAGCCAGGATATGGAAAAACCTGTGTCCATTGGTTAGATGAATGGATCAAGAAGATGTGGAATGTATATACAATAGAATGTTTTTCAGCCAGTGAACAGAACAAAATTTTGCCATTTGCAACAACATAGGTGGGCTTTGAGGGCATTAGGCTAAGTGATATAAGTCAGAGAAAGACAGATACTGTATGATCTCACTTATATGCGGAAACTTAAAAAAACAAACAAACAAAAAACTGAACTCAGCAGAGCTACAGAGAATAGACTGGAGGTTGCCACAGGCAGAATGTAATGGGGTGGGCAAAATATATGAAGGGGGTCAAAGGTACAAACTTACAGTTATAAAATATTAAGTCATGGAAATGTACAGCATGGTGACTATAGTTAATAAAATTGTGCTGCAGATTTGAAAGTTGCTAAGAGAAGCAAAAAGCAAAGGAGAAAAGGAAAGATATTCCCATTTGAATGCAGAGTTCCAAATAATAGCCAAGATAGAGAAGAAAGACTTCCTCAGTGATCAATGCAAGGAAATAGAGGAAAACAACAGAATGGGAAAGACTCGAGATTTCTTCAAGAAAATTAGAGATACCAAGGGAACATTTCATGCAAAAATGGGCTCAATAAAGGACAGAAATGGTATAGACCTAACAGAAGCAGAAGATATTAAGAAGAGGTGGCAAGAATACACAGAAGAACTGTACAAAAAAGAGCTTCACGACCCAGATAATCACAATGGTGTGATCACTCACACCTAGAGCCAGACATCCTGGAATGTGAAGTCAAGTGGGCCTTAGAAAGCATCACTACGAACAAAGCTAGTGGAGGTGATGGAATTCCAGTGAGCTATTTCAAATCCTGAAAGATGATGCTGTGAAAGTGCTGCACTCAATATGCCAGCAAATTTGGAAAACTCAGCAGTGGCCACAGGACTGCAAAAGGTCAGTTTTCATTCCAATCCCAAAGAAAGGCAATCCCAAAGAATGCTCAAACTACCGCACAGTTGCACTCATCTCACACGCTAGTAAAGTAATGCTCAAAATTCTCCAAGCTAGGCTTCAGCAATACATGAACTTCCAGATGTTCAAGCTGGTTTTAGAAAAGGCAGAGGAACCAGAGATCAAATTGCCAAAATCTGTTGTATCATCGAAAAAGCAAGAGAGTTCCAGAAAAACATCTACTTCTGCTTTGTTGACTATGCCAAAGCCTTTGACTGTGTGGGTCACAATCAACTGCGGAAAATTCTTCAAGAGATGGGAATATCAGACCACCTCACCTGCCTCTTGAGAAACCTGTATGCAGGTCAGGAAGCAACAGTTAGAACTGGACATGGAAGAACAGACTGGTTCCAAATAGGAAAAGGAGTACGTCAAGGCTGTATATTGTCACCCTGCTTATTTAACTTATATACAGAGTACATTATGAGAAACACTGGGCTGGAGGAAGCACAAGCTGGAATCAAGATTGCCGGGAGAAATATCAATAATCTCAGATATGCAGATGACACCACCCTTATGGCAGAAAGTGAAGAGGAACTAAAGAGCCTCTTGATGAAAGTGAAAGAGGAGAGTGAAAAAGTTGGCTTAAAGGTCAACATTCAGAAAACTAAGATCATGGCATCTGGTCCCATCACTTCATGGAAAATAGATGGGGAAACAGTGAAAACAGTAGCTAGCTTTATTTTTCCGGGCTCCAAAATCACTGTAGATGGTGACTGCAGCCATGAAATTAAAAGACGCTTACTCCTTGGAAGAAAAGTTATGACCAGCCTAGATAGCATATGAAAAAGCAGAGACATTACTTTGCCAACAAAGGTCCATCTAGTCAAGGCTATGGTTTTTCCAGTGGTCATGTATGGATGTGAGAGTTGGGCTATAAAGAAAGCCGAGTGCTGAAGAATTGATGCTTTTGAACTGTGGTGTTGGAGAAGACTCTTGAGAGTCCCTTGGACTGCAAGGAGATCCAACCAGTCCATCGTAAAGGAGATCAGTCCTGGGTGTTCATTGGAAGGACTGATGTTGAAGCTGAAACTCCAATACTTTGGCCACCTGATGTGAAGAGCTGACTTATTGGAAAAGACCCTGATGCTGGGAAAGATTGAAGGCAGGAGGAGAAGGGTTGACAGAGGATGAGATGGCTGGATGGCATCACTGGCTCGATGGACATGAGTTTGAGTAAACTCCGGGAGCTGGTGATGGACAGGGAGGCCTGGCGTGCTGCGATTCACGGGGTCGCAAAGAGTCGGACACGACTGAGCGAATGAATTGAACTGAAGAGAGTAAAAGTTTCATCACAAATAAAAAAAATTTTGTGACTATATGTGGTGAGGGATGTGAACTAGATTTATTGTGGTGATCATTTCACAATTATACAATATTGAATCCTTGTTGTACACATGAAGCTATATAATATTGCATGTCAGTTATGTCTTAATGAAAAAAGTAAAAAGGCAGGCAATATACTTCAATAATTTCCAAGATCTTTGTTATATAAATGCACTAGGCAGAGCTGAGTTAATCACAGATGAGTTAAAAAAAAGTAGAACAAAGAGTTTCAGGTGTTTCTATTAGTTAAGTGAAATAATCTTATGAAAAATGTTGTTTCTCATAAGATATTGCTCTTACTCTGCAATAATTAGTTTTGGAAATGCTTAAGCTTCCTTTGTTTCTGAAGTTGAGATGTGATAAAAATCTAAGCAACTTAAGAAGAAAAGAAAAAGTCTTGTGCTGGAGAAATTTACAGTTCTTTTGAGGAAAGGAAAAGAAACCAATAAATATATAACATGGCAGATGGTAATAATTGCTGGTTAAGCAATTAGAGAGTGAGATAAGGGAGGGGACTTTATATAAGGACATCAAGAACAGACTTGCTGTGAGGTGATCTTTGAAGTGAAATGAGAAATTAAGAACACTGAGGAGAGAGAGTTTTTGGTAGAGGCAACAAGTGAAAAGACCTTTAGGAACAGTTTTTACTTCTCACATCAGGAACTTCCCTGGAGGTCAAGTGGTTAAGACTCCATGCTTTCACTGCAGCCGGTACAGATCCAATCCCTGGTCTAGGAACTAAGATCCCACATGCCTCAAGGTGCAGTCAAAAAAAAAATTAAAAATAAATAAGTGAAAGAAAAGGAGATGAAACTAGAAAGCTAGGTTGGGGTAATATATTTTTAAAAATTCTTACAACCCTAAAATTCAGTACTATTGTTATCCCTTTTTAAAAAACTCTTTGCTTTACCAATTTCTTCAGCCTTTTCCTCTTCCCCTTTCTCTAATCTTTCCTCCAACTTTTCCTCTTTCCTTTCCATCCCTGATTTTCTCCCTCTTGACAGTCTTATCTAGCAGTACCTTGGAGTGTGCACAATCTTATCCAGAAAATGCTATATATATAAATTGTTCTTTTTATGGTGGGGGAGAAGCGCACAGTCACTCACTCACTCTGCCTCAGTGAATGACACTCAGTCCACGTGTAGTTGCTCTGTGACCAGGGCACATTGTTGAGAAAGCCCTTCCCCGGTTCTGGGCCACCTGTGGAGCAAACCTCAGCTCCTCAAACCATGGGGTGAAGACTTTCTGTCAGTGTCTCCTGCCAACTTTGCGGAATATGGTCAGCAGGACATGGGATGGAGAGGAAGGGACTGTAAAAACACATTTCTCTATCTGTCAGCAGTCAAGCTGAAAACTCACCAGGATCTGCCAGGTAAGACTTCCTAGTTCATGAATTAAAATCAGAATGCTTAACTCTCTACTTCTATGGTAGAGGAAATAAAAGTTGTTCAGCTTGTATTAATTTTCAGAACATGCATTATGTTTTTTAAAACAAAGTAAAAAAAATCTCTCTTAACAATAGCATGATTTCCACATACTCTTCTCTTTAACCTATGTCAAAAGATATGCAATGACTGAACCTCTTGACCTTTAAAGAAAATTCTCATTCATGTGTACAAAGATAAACATTGCCATAAATATGAAGTTTAAGAGTCTTAAGGAGAGAAATGCCTGGCTGAGGTAGTATCTGCCTTAGACAGAGACTGAAGATGGATTGAAACAGTCTCTCTAATTTGTTTCCTCTTTTCCATCCTCATATTCCTCTCCTCTCTCCTGTCTCCACTGCCACTATGGAAAACAGTAGGGAGGTTCCTCAAAAAACTAGAGTAGCCATATAACCTTGCAATCCTACTCCTGGGTGTATATCCAGAGAAAATTAGAATTCAAAAAGGTACATGTACTTCAATGTTCACTGTAGCACTATCTGCAACAGCCAAGACATGAAAACAACCTAAGTGTACCTCAATGGAGGAACGGATAAAGATGTGGTATGTGCACACAATGGACTATTACTCAGCCCTAAAAAAGAATGAAATAATGACACTTGCAGCAACATTTGTGGACCTAGAGATTATCATACTAAGTCAGTCAAAGACAAATATTATGTGATATCACTTATACGTAGAATGTAAAATATGATATAAGTGAGCCTATCTATGAAACAAAAACAGACTCACAGATATAGAGAAAAGACTTGTGACTGCCAAGCGGGAGGGTGGTGGGGGAGTTTGGAATTAGCAGATGGAAACTATTGTGGACAAACAACAAGGTCCTACTGTATAGCACAGGGAACAATATTCAATATCCTGTGATAAACCATAATGGAAGAGAATATGAAAAAGTATATGTATGTATAAAACTGAATCACTTCGCTGTGTAATAGAAATTAGTGCATTCTCAATCAATGATACTTCAAAAATAAAAATAAAAACCCACACTGACTCATGCCATTCCCACTCACAATCTCTCTACCACCACCTCTGTATCGTCTGCACTCTATGTCTCTGCTGTTGTTCTCACCACACTGGAGGGTGAAAGTCATTTCCACATGGCCTCCGCTGCAAGCAGGCAAACTTCTAACTTCACTCATCTCTGCATAGTCCAGGCCACCTTGCAGGTACAGGAATGGTGCATGAACAGCTGAGTGAATGAAGGGGCTAATTTCCGAGCAGAATTTGGAGCCTTGTCTGGGCTTTACCATTCATATCGCAGCCACTGCAACAGCTTTTCTTGAGGCTCTTCTCAACTTTGAAGACTATTCTTGGTACTTGTGTTCATTTACATCCTGGCTATATTATAAGCTTCTCCTTGTCTTTGTGTTTTGTCTAATTTAGATGAAGAGGTCACTGGTTTTCTCTCATAGAGCACTTGATGCATTTCAGATGGCAAAACCCAATGCTGAATGCACGTAGTCAGTGAGTGAAGTCACTCAGTCATGTCCGACTCTTTGCGACACCGTGGACTGGAGCTACCAGGCTCCTCCTTCCATGGGATTCTCCAGGCAAGAATACTGGAGTGGGTTGCCATTTCCTTCTCCAGGGGATCTTCCCGACCCAGGGATTGAACCCCGGTCTCCCGCATTGCGGGCAGACGCTTTAACCTCTGAGCCACCAGGGAAGCCCCAGGGAAGCCCCTACGTAGTCAGTGGTGAGCTGTTAATTCCCAGCACATGCCAGAATCATCTGCCAGAGTTAGAATGATGCCCTGAGAGTCTTAGATAAACAGACTTCCCTGGTGGCCCAGTGGTTAAGAATCCACAGGAGACGTGGGTTGGGTCCCTGAACTGGGAAGATTCCACATGCTGCAGGGCAACTAAGGCCACGTATCACAACTACTGAAGCTCTGCTGCCCTAGACCCAGTGCTCCACGACAAGAGAAGTTCCTGTAATGAGAAGCCCATGCACCACAACTAGAGAGTAGCCCCCACTCACGGCAACTAGAGAAACCCCACACAGCAGCAAAGATGCAGTGCAGCCAAAGATAAACAAAGTAAATTAAAGAAGAAAACAGCTAGAAAATGACTTCATTTGTTCACTCATTCATGTGTTAGTTGAATAAGAAAATTTATTCAACAAATGTGTAAACAATGAACTGAGCCCCCATGATCCCAGCTGGGCTTCCCTGGTGGCTCAGTGGTAAAGAATCTGCCTACTAAAGCAGAAGACATGGATTCCATCTCTGGGTCAGGAAGATCTCCTAGAGAAGGAAATGGCAACCCACTCTCCTATTCTTTCCTGGAAAACCAAATGGACAGAGGAGCCTGGTGGGATACATTCCATGGCGTCCCAAAGAATCAGAGACAGCTTAGCGACTGAATAACAAATCTTAGGTATAAAAAGTATAAGAAGAAACATGGTATATGTGGTTATAGGCCTCATTGTGTTTATAGTCCAGGACCCCTTGGGAACCTGGGGAAAAGTGTGGCTTAGATTATATAGCTGGAATACTTTGCAGTTTCCCATAGTTGCCATGAAGACCTCAGACAGAAGAAGAAGGAGGGGACCTCTGGTATCACCTAGCAGTTTCCAATATTCTTCCATCTTAGCCTGAGCTGTGGCCCTTTCCCCAGCTGCAAATACCACCCACAGGGCTTCTGATTCCAGATGGTGGAGTAGAAGGACCTGTGCTCATTTCCTCCTCCAAGAGCACCAAAATTGCACCTATCTGTTGAACAACCATCAACAGGAGGATGCTGGAAGTCACCAAACAAAACAAAACAAAACAAAAACCCATGTCCAAAGACAAAGAAGAATATGTAGCGAGACAGTAGGAGGGGCATAGTCGCAATAAAATCAATCCTGTACCCCCCGGGTGGGTGACCCACAGACTGGAGAACAATAATACCAAAGAAGTTCTCCCACTGTTGTGAAGGTTCTGAACCCAATCAGGCTTCCCAGCCTGGGGATGCAACAAAGGGACTTGGAATCCCCAGGGAATCTGGGCTTGAGGGCCAGCAGGATTTGATTATAGGACTTCCAGAGTACTGGGGGAAACTAAGACTCTGGTCTTGGATGGCACAAACAAAATGTTGCATGCACCAAGACCCAGAGAAGAGGAGCAATGACCCCACAGGAGACTGACCCAAAACTGCCTTCTAGTTTTGGAGGGCCTCCTGTGGAGGTGTGGGTCAGCAGGGGCTCACCACAGGCATGGGGGTACTGGAAGGTCCCCCTTGGTGTAAACCCTCTTGGAGTTCACCATTAACCCTACCATAGAGCCCATAGACCCCAGGGCTTGGTCACCTCAGGCCAAACAACTACCAGGGAGGGAGTACAACCCCATCCATCAGCAGATAATTGGATTAAAGCTTTACTGAGCAAGGCCCTCCCCACCAGAGCAAGACCCAGTTTTTTGCACCACCAGTCCCTCCCATCAGGAAGCTTAAAAACCTCTTAGTCACATCCATCAGAGCGCAGACAGAAGAAGCAAGAACCACAATCCCACAGCAGCTATAACAAAAACCATATTACAGAAAGCTGATCGCAATGAAAAGGCAGAAAATTATGTCCCTGATGAAGGGACAAGGTAAAACCCCAGAAAAACAAGTAAAGGAAGTGGAGATTGGCAACATTCCAGAGAAAGAATTCAGAATAATGGTAGTAAAGATGATCCAAGATCTCAGGAAAAGAATGGAGGCAAAGACTGAGAAGATGCAAGAAATGTTTACCAAAGACCTGCAAGAACTAAAGAACAAATAGAGATCAATAATACACTAGAAGGAATCCAAAGCAGAATAACTAAGGCAGAAGAACAGATAAATGACCTGGAGGACAGAATGGTGGAAATCACTGCCGCAGAACAGAACATTGAAAAAAAGAATGAAAAGAAATGAAGACACCCTGAGAGATCTCTGGGACAATACTAAATGCACCAACATTCACATTGTAACAGTACCAGGAAGAGAAGACAGAGAGAAAGGACCAAGAAAATATTTGAAGAGATAATAGCTGAAAACTTACAGAACATGGGAGAGGAAATAGTCAACCAAGTTCAGGAACCACAGGGAGTCCCAGGCAGGATAGACCAAAGGAGGAACATACCGAGACATAGTAATCAAACTGACAAAAATGAAAGAGATAAAATATTAAAAGCAAGAAGGATAAAGTGACAAATAACATGCAAGGGAATGGCCATCAGGCTATCAGCTGATTTCTCAACAGAAACTCGACAAGTCAGAAGGCAATGGCATGACATATTTTAAGTGATGAAAGGAAAGAAACTACGACCAAGAATACTCTACCCAGAAAGACTCCCCTTCTGATTTGATGGAGAAATCAAAAGCTTTCCAGACAAGCAAAAGTTAATTCAGCACCACCAAACCAGCTTTACAACAAATGCTAAAGGAACTTCTCCAGGCAGGAAACACAAGAGAAAAGCCCTACCTACAGAAAATAAACCCAAAACAATTAAGAAAATGGTAATAGGATCATACATGTCAATAATTACCTTAAATATAAATGGTTTAAATGCACCAACCGAAAGACATAGAATGGCTGGGTGGATGAAAACATGTGCATGTATGCACTTCCACTTACCATATCACTCTGCTTGACCCCCAAACCGTATGTAATTATTTTATATTGTTAAGTTAATCATGCTCCTATTATGGCTTGCCATTGTAATTGTGTGTTATTTTTTGTTTGGCTATTGATTGTGAAAACTGATAAACATTTTTTACTATTGTGATTATGTAACTACTACTCAACTTGATACCACTGTATCATGATTGGTCAACAGAAAAATATAACTCTATATCACCAAAATTAGGATCTAGTAGAAAAGCCTGCAATCACTTTTTAAAATCCAGATGCATATCAGAATTATCTTGAAATTTTTGGAAAAATGCAAATATTCAGGTATCGCTTTTTTGCTCCAGAGCTCCAGATATGCTTCTAATGAGCAGTCACTATATGATGATCTTTTACTTTTATCTAGTTTGCTTCACTTTTTCTATTTCATATTCAGCGCTCCCATTTCATTTTGGTTTACGTTCTCCAATTTCTCCATCTCTTCTTTTCTTTGATGTTCTTTCTCAAGCTTTTATCAAGTGGAGTAGAAAAGCTTTTGTATTGCTGCTATTCACTCGCTCAGTTGTGTCCGACTGTTTGTGACCCATGGACTGCAGGGCTCCAGGCTTCCCTGACCTTCACCATTTCCCAGAGCTTGCTCAAACTCATGTCCACTGAGTCAGGGATGTCATTGAACAATCTTGTCCTCTGTTGTCCCCTTCTCCTCCTGCCTCCAATCTTTATTAACATCAGGGTCTTTTCCAGTGAGTCAGCTCTTTGAATCAGGTGGCAAAAGTATTGGAGTTTAAGCTTCAGCATCAGTCCTTCCAATGAACACCCAGGACTCATCTCCTTCAGGATGGACTGGTTGGATCTCCTTGCAGTCCAAGGGACTCTCAAGAGTCTTCTCCAGCACTACAGTTCAAAAGCACCAATTCTTCAGTGCTCAGCCTTCTTTATGATCCAACCCTCACATCCATACATGACTACTGGAAAAACCATAGCATTGAATGTACAGACCTTTTCGGTAAAGTAATGTCTCTGCTTTTTAATACACTGGGTTTGTCAAAGCTTTTCTTCCAAGGAGCAAGTGTCTTTTAATTTCATGGCTGCAGTCACCATCTGCAGTGATTTTGGAGCTGAAGAAAATAAAGTCTGTCACTGTTTCCATTGTTTCCCCATCTATTTGCCATAGATATAACATGTATACTATACATATTTGTATATGTGTATAATATATATATTTTGGAAAACATGAATTTTTGCCTAAGTAAAAGAATTGTGGCACTTTGATTCTACTTGTTTGACTTAGTATGAAAAAAATGCTAGATTTCTAATTAAAAGTATGCAACAAGATATGCAACAAGCAACAATGGTTTGCTGTATTCCATAGCAAACTATAGTCAATATCTTGTAATAAAATATGATGGAAAATAATTTCAAAAATAATATATGTATATTTGTATAACTGAATCACCTTACTGTGCACCTGAAACATTGTGAGTCAACTTTACTTCAATAAAGTGTATATATTAACAAATGCCACCCACAGGGGACTCTGGGTGAGGGAAAGGAGCGGCCAACCTCCAGGAGCTTCGGGCTGCAGGTGATATACGCCATGGAGGAGGAAACCATTGGCTCTGCCTCAAGGCTGGCCAAGGAGAGCTGCCATGAAGAAAATAATGAGGTGAATTAAACCTTAATTTGATTTTTATTTGGCTTCAGCAGCCAATAAAGGGACAGCAATTTTCCAAGTCCTATCACTGGTTGGAGGAATTCTTTGAGAACATCTGTTTTACTAATAGCAGTGACAATAAAGGCCTATCCTATATTGGCCGAGAGGCTGTCTTCCAAGCTCCTCTGAGCACTTTCACTGATCTTAACTGCACTTCCTTCCCACAGCAGTCCCAGGGAAATGATGTTGACTTGTAATTAAGCTGCTGACCTCTTCCGCAGCCTTCTCCACTGCTGCCCACTCAGCTACTCGAATCTCACAGAGGAAGACGAGGATGGCCCAGGTGGGAGCCGGGCAAGTTAGAAAGCCAGAAAGCAGAGGGAAAGAACAAGGGAGTGACCTTCATTTATTCATTGTCCTTTGTTCAACACTGGCCATATGTGTGCTGAGTTTTCAGGGCTTATGAAAGTATTCAGATCTAGATGTGTGGGCACAGGAAAAATGGGGAGAAGCATTTCTGGTTGGCAGAGAATTCTAGTTTTCTGGAACAGTAGAAAAATACAGAGATTTCATATTCTCTCCCAAATCTTTTCTCTCCTTTCCCCCTTTCTCTTGCTGAGATGCCCAATTTTTTTTAAGGCTTTACTGAATTTGTTACATAACCCATGCTACCTCATGAGTTTTTCACCATGAGGCATGTGGGACCTTACTTAGCTCCCCAGCCAGGGATGGAACTGTCATTCCCTGCATTGGAAGGCAATTCGTATCTACTGTACCACCAAGGAAGTCCTTTTTACAAATTTGTATTGATGTGTAGTTGAGTTACAACATCGTGTTAGTTTCAGGTGTTCAGCAAAGCGAACCAGTTATATGTGTACATATATCTACTCTTTTTTAGATTCTTTTCCCATAGGCCGTTATAGAGTATTGCGTTCCCTGTACTATATAGTAGGTCTGGAGCTTCTTTGGGAGTGATGAAGGTGTTCTGGATTAGACAGTGGTGATCGAAGATCCTATGGTATAGCACAGGGAACTGTATTCAATACCCTGTGACAGACCCTAATGAAAAGCAATATGAGAAAGGATGTATACATATATAACTGAGTCACTTTGCTGTATAGCAGAAATTAACAACATTGTAAATCAACTATGCTTCAATAAAATATATATTTTTTAAAGATGTGTTTAATAATGGGATAAATCTTCAAAACACTGTATTGGATGAGCAAATCAAGAGACTGCATAGCACAGAACTGCAGTGGAAGCACATTTACACAGAGATCAGCATTCCATATGAAGCATATGGGTACACACACATATTCCTAGACATGTGGCAAATATGGGTTTCTAGGAGCTGGGTTGGAAGGACACTCAGGTATAAGGAGACAGGTCTTCAGTGGGTCTTCAGTGGGTTGATGATGACAATGTACCACAGTCAAAGAATTTAATGACCTTCAAAGGTTATTCAAATGTTGCAGAAAAGATACTTATAAAAGAAGCTGAGGAGATAAACCATCTAAAGAACAATGTAAGGCAAAACATAAAACTATGAGTAAATATTGTTCAAGTTATAAGTCAATTGGGAAATTGACTCTCTTAAAAATAAAATTATTTTCTCTATTAAAGAGTACTATATAAATTACAAATATGAATAGACATATATTTCTATTGGTTTTAGCTAGTCTTTGGGGGGCTATTTTTGAAGTTACTCTCACACTGAAACTCAATATTGTAATTCTCTTTATTTCTGTCATCAGAAGCAGTTACTCATATCATTACACATTTTTAATAAACATCATGTAAGTCAGACAACTTTCTGACTATGTATGTTGTTAGAAGAGAACAGATTCAAAATGACTAACAGTCTAAAGGGGGGTGGGAGGAAGGATAAATTAGGAGTTTGGGACCAAAATATATACACTACTATACATAAAATAGATAACCCAAAAGGACCCACTTCATAGCACAGGGAACTATACTCAGTGTATTGTAATAACCTGCAATAGAAAAGAATCTGAAAAAAAAAATACACATATATGTGTGTGTATGATGGGATCACTTTGTTGTATACCTGAAACTAACACAACATTGTTAATCAACTATAGTTCAATAAAAGTTTTTAAAAATGACTAACAGTTAAAAATGCTAGGCAAATTTTGATTGATCTGAATACTCAGAGAATGAATTCTCATTTATAGAGTAAGTATTTACTTTAAAACTCATGGGGAAGAGAGGAAATACAGTTAAAAAGTTCAACAGCCCAAATTAGAAAAATTAGCTTTTCCCCAGCAGTCTCTCAGCAATGATTTTTAAAAAACTATTCTCAGGATGAGGGCAGATACAGGATGGAACAAAGACATCAATTGGATGGTTGAATGGGATTGTTTTAAACTCATAGCTGAAATAATAATCTTGAAAGAGTAGGTTCCAGAGACTGGAAAGTTTTTTAAATTCCAAAAGCTGGCTTTGAACATCAAAAGCCAACTCCGGAAGGAAACTGGGCATAACATTTATCCACAAATCACAGAATAGGGAGGAATGCACAGCAAAATAGACTGCCTCCTGAGAGCTGTTTATTACCGAGATAAGGAGCTCATAACAGAATGTAAATCAACTTTATTACAATGAACACTGTTTAGTTCAGTTGGCACTTTTGCTTTTGGTAGCCAGACTGTCTTGATGAAGGAAGCAACGTGTGGATTTATGAGCTGGCACAATACCCTTTTCTTATTGCAAACCAGCACTCTGAATAGCACTGACAGAGGAGATAGTTTTCTATCCCAAAAGAGGAGGGACAAGAGAATTGGGAAAGGAGAGCAAGAGGGGGCAACACTGGTGAGCTTCCTTGTGAGAAGGTTCAGAGCTCTGACCACAACCCCACTTCCCTCTCCGTGGGTTTAATCTCAGAAGCTGGGTGTAGAACAAGACTGATGGAAACCTCAGAGGGTTGAGGGAGATGGGGCCTGAGACAGGTAGGCACTTGTACCTTGCTCAGGAAGATGTAGCCTAGGGGGATGGCCTGACTCTTATGAAACAACCTCCCCACCCCCGCCATGAGGCATGGTGCCCGCAGTAGTCCCTGTAAATGAATGAATTACTTGGGGACTACTTCACAGCATCTTCAAGGTCTTGAGGGCCAAAGATTTGTGTGGAGGGACAAGAAATATAAGAGGGTTAGTAGACCCCAGAGGTCTTTGGTTGGGGTGAGGAGGGGGCCAAGTGGTCTATCTAATATTCAGCGGTCATGACAGTGCTTGACATCTACCATAAAGGTCAAGAGGAAGGTTACATAGCTGTGATGGTCTGCAGACAAGAAGACAGCCTTAGGGCAAAGGTCTCATCCTGTACCTCTTGCTGTGGGACCCATAACTATACTTCTCACTCTCTCCATTACTCAAAACTTAGATTTACTCTCCCCAGTCCCCACTGGGCAAGGAAGACAATGGACAGAACCTAGAGCTGACCAAGTAGTTCTTCCTTGAAACATAGCTGAGCATTACATTGAAAAGTGGATTGAATGGACAAGACTCGATTTTTTCTTTTTACATTGGTAGAAGTGAGGACTTACTAAATTTAGTTAAAGGGAAATAAAGATACATCTTTGTACTCCTTAGGTTGGGACTGTATCAGTCAGGGTAGGCTATTTATGTTGCAGCATCAAATGACCTCCAAATTTCAGGCACACACAACACATTGACCTTGGGTCAGCTGGGTCCTCACTTCAGCACCTGTGCTGCTGGAGCTGGAACGTGGCCATTCATGGAAGGGAAGAGAACTCTGGGAGGTCTCCCATCAATGATTAAATGCCTTCATCCACAGGTGACACACAGCACTTCTATTTCTTCCTCTCTCAACTCAATGGCCTAAATTAGTCACAGGGCCCCCATCAAAAAGGAGGTGCCAGGAAAGAAAAGAAATTGAAGTAACTCAGTCATGTCTGACTCTTTGCAACCTCATGAACTGTAGCTTGCCAGGTTCCTCTGTCCATGGGATTTTCCAGGCAAGAATACTGGAGTGGGTTGCCATTTCCTTCTCCAGGGGAACTTCCCGACCCAGGGCTCGGACTCAGGTCTCTGGAACTGCAGGCAGCCTCTTTACCATCTGACCCACCAAGTGTTTTCCTTTTCTGTGTCTAAAAGGTGGAAATCTGAAAATATTTGGTGAACAGCACTAATGATTACCCTAGCAAGTGTAAAATTCTTACCTACATGACTTAGGACTTTAAAAACAAAACAAAAAAACAAAAAAAATAACAAAACTGAGATAAACACAACATAGCAGATTAGAGCATAAAACCTGGGGTTGAATTTTGATTCTGCCCTTGCAAATGGTGGTTTGATCTTGACTAGGTTACTTACCTCTTTAACACGTAGAGTTTCCCTAGGGTTGGTGTACGTATTATAGAAAAATAACTTACTGGCACACGGAAGTGACATGATACATAGCTATTATTTTCATCTTTAAAAAGTCCTTTTGCTTCTTTCTTTTCTTTATAGCTTGCAATCCTAAGTAAGAGTTCTAGTTAGTTGAATTCCAACTAATTGAAGGGCTTTTTTTTTTTTTTTAAGATCATTTGTTTTTAAAAAGACACTCAAGGGGGAAAGAATAAATTAGGAGTTTGAGATTAGCAGATACAAACTACTATATATAAAACAGGCAAACTGTATAGCACAGGGAACTATATTCAATATCTTATAATGGAAAAGAATATGCACATATATAAATAGACATAAAACTAAATCACTTTGCCGTATGCCAGAAACCAACACAATGCTGCGAATCAATTATGCTGTGCTGTGCTTAGTCACTCAGCTGTGTCCGATGCCTCCTGACCCCATGGACTGTACGGGCTCCTCTATTCTTGGGAATGTTCCAGGCAAGAATACTGGGTGGGTTGCCATGCCCTCCTCCAGGGACTCTTCCCAACCCAGGAATCAAACCCAGGTCTCCCGCATTGCAGGTGGATTCTTTACCGTCTGAGCCACCATGAAAGCCCAAATCAACTGTATTTCAATTAAAAAAAAAAAAAAGAATATAATTGATACTCACATATATTTCTAGCGGTGGCTTTCTGGGGGTTACTTTGAATGATGGGTATCTTGGCTCCCACCCTGGAATGGTCCTATGTATATATATATGTTCTACCCAATAATATAGTTAGATAAAATCGGTGCTCAGTGACTGGAGTGGTCTGCATTCAGTTTTGTGAGCTTATGGTTGGTAGTGATTGGAAACAACTGCTTCCCACCCTTCCCCCATACCATGACTGACAAAAGTGAACTCAGGAAGATAACAATGGGAGACAGATGTGAGGGAAACAGAGCAAGAGAGGGGGCACTAAACCATCTCCACCTTAAACCAGCATCAACACGATTCACAGTTAACCCCGTCAGATCTCCACGAGTCGCCCGTCCTGCCACCGCTTTAGCAGGAGCCCAGAGCGTCTATGTCTTATGCCCCATGCTTTGGTTTCGGCATGGAAATGCCCCAACAGAAATCTGGAAACAGAAACTCCGGGTCCCCTTCCTGCCTCTCTCAGGGATTTTAGCATCTGCTCTCTCTGAAGCAGAGATCTAGAGAAGCGTTTCTCCTCTCCTCTGACTACTTCCTTCACCCACCTGACTCCAGACTCACCACCAGAGAGGTGGAGGACACACGGGTACCAAACTCGAAGGTGTTTTCACACATCACCACACACTCTCCTTCCTCTTGTGCTCTTCTCAAGGGAGAGGCTCGGTTTTAGACAGCACTAAAAGGAACGCTTCTGGAAGGCACACTTCTCCTTGTGTGTGTTCTTTTTAACCGCTGAGGGATCAACTACTGCAGTTGAGAGCAAGATGCTAGACACTGAAGAAGAGGGACATCCAGGTGAACAGGCCTGGCCTGAGGCGGAAGGATATTTTTGTAGACGTGGTTGTTAGCGTTTCAGAATACCCACTGTTCACACTGATTATGTGGTAAATTGAGCTCAGAGAGTGAGGACTTCCTTGGCTTAGTTGTGTTACCAGGTCACCCATCCCCCAAGCAACCCAGAAAACAAAACAGAGGCCCCAAAAGAATTTTTTTCTATAGACCAATCAATCCCCAGTGCACATTCTGCAGAGAGAATAAAAAAATGTCCTTCAAGGAAGGACAACCTCAGAAATTTCGCTCCCTTTTAAAATTAATTTTAACACCCGGTGGCAGGAGTGGCAAGAAAATCCTTTAGCATACCTTACAAAATGCAGGATAAGGTCAACCATAAATAGCAGAGTCCCTCTCTTAACTTGGTTTGAAGGAAAGCTGAGACTGAGAGAAAGATACATGGAATAAAATATTTCACAAGAAAGGGAAAACAGAATGCTGAAATAAATGAGAGGTATCTGCAGAATGAGAATTTAGACTTCCCTTAGGACACAGATGTCCTCCGTGAATCTTGTCTGGAAATGATGTTGGAAAGGTGAGATTCCAGGGTGCTTAGAGGTTCTCTGCCTCCTGAAGTAGCAGAGCAGAACCAGGGAAAATGCTTTAGTTTGCAAGGTGAAGCATGGAGTGAGCCACCATTTCAGGAAATCAGCACCAGGGTTGAGCAGCAGCGTTGGGAATCACCTGGATCAAGAGCAAAATGTGTGTGCCAGTGTGCACACTTGTGTCATTTGGAGGTACATGATGAGGGAGGGAGTGGTTGAAAAGCCATTGACTGAGCCCAGGAAGAAATGAGGAAACGCAGGACGACCTGCCAGCACCACCTGTGTCCCGGCCCAGCCCCAGGAATGTGGCCACCACAGTGACTGCGGGCCGACGCTGTCCCTGAAAGGGCTGAGAGGTGTGGGAGGAGCGGGTGCCTCCTGGCCAAGGGCGTGTGCGGAGGCCCCGAGTGGAGCGTGGGACCCGGGCCCCTCAAGTCTGCCCTGCCGACTGTTGCACTCCCGTTCCTGGTGACCCTGGGAGGAGGCGCCCTGCCATGGGAGCCTTGCAAGGAGCCCAGTGATGAAAGCGGGGCCACAGTGGACGCCTCCCAAATGTGGCAGGAGGACCACAGGCAGGTTTACGAGATCACCAAGCAGATCCTGCAGAAGTCACTGGGGCTCTGAGCCTCGTCCCCGCACACAGCCAGGTGCCCACATGTGTGTAGACACACCACCACGTGGTTTCTGGGGTCTCTCTTCTGGGACAGTTGGTGACGGTGACTCTGTGCTGGTGTCAAAATATGGCAAACTGGCAGAACCGCAGCATCTCTTTTCCTACCCCTTCCTCCCCAAACAGGCTTCTCCTCTGAAGCAGTGGTTTCTGTAGAATGATGGCCGCTGGGCACAGCTGACGGCGTCTTGCCCAGGGGGCTCGGCAGATAATAGGAGCTGTCACCACCGCCTCTCCAGCTGGTGTGCCTGCGGACCCAGCACTTGGTGGCCTCTGTCCGTCCCGGAGCAGTGAGGGCTTAGCACTGGCCCGCCACCGCCGCTACAACCAGTGGCGCTCCTTCTGAAGACGTGGGGCCTTGTCGCCCAGGCAGAGGGCGTCCACTGGACCTGGGGGCTGCTCCCGTCTCCCTTGTCTCCCATGAGGAGCACATGACTTTGTTTCAGTACTTTTTTTTTTACAAGATTATTTTTTGTCTTGCAATCTAGTCACATTTTTCATTTGTTGTGTGTTACAAATAATCACAGTCGCCAGGTGTCGCAAGTGGTAAAGAATCCACCTGCCAATGCAGGAGCTGCAAGAGATGCAGGTTTGATTCCTGAGTTGGGAAGATCCCCTGGAGGAGGAAATGGCAACCCACTCCAGTATTCTTGCCTGGGAAATGCCAGAGACAGAGGAGCCTGGCAGGTTACAGTCTATGGGGTTGCAAAGAGTTGGATACGACTGAAGCAAATGAGCACGCATCAATAATCACATTAGAATACTTTCATGAAATACTTTTTAAAAATGTGGATTAATGAAGAAAGGGGTACATAGAAAAGGAGTTTCCTGCTGGCTGTGAAGACTGATGTTTCCCATGCTGGTGTTTATCACAGTTGGCACTCATGTCTCAGTTACTAGTGCATTTACAGAGTAGGAGTACTGGAGCCCGAGACTGTAGTCAAAATGTCTTCTGAGTGTAGGAAGTTTTTCTTTTCCAATCTAAAGGCTGGGAATTCTAAGCTTTTGTACATGGTGGCTGCAGCAGGAATATGTTGGGACAAAGCTGTTCTTTGCAGCTTGGGAAGGGAAGGGCGCAGAGCACAGAGCATGCATCATCCTGGACCTGACTGGCGCCTGTGGAAGCATGGAACTCAGGGTCGCTGCCCGGGGCGTGCACTCAGCTGTGGTTCATGACTGTGAGGTGGTCTGGATCCCTCCTGCGTGGGCAGCTCAGCCCCGGTCTAAGGCTCTGTTTCAAGCAGTAACAGATCTGCTGCATGCAGAATCAAACATTTGGCCTGTTTCAAACAGGTTGCATGTAAATAGAGTTTCTATTTTTGAAATCAGAGGTGGTCTACAAGACATACAATATATTTTACTCTATGTTGTCCTTTCCCTTCCGTAAAGTACCTGTGGACAGGAGTCCATTTTACTGAAACTTCACTGATTTCTTGGTGTTAAGTGGTACTGGTTGAAGGTCTTCTATGGAGACCAGATTCTTTCCTTCTCAGGAGGGAATCATTTAAAAGTTCAAATTCAGTATGAGGACTTTGTGCTTGGAAGGAGGTGGAGAAAGGGGAGGTGTTGTACATACAGAGTATTTGCAGGCAGGTGGGTGAGCCTAACCCTCTCCAGAGAGAGGAGAACTTGGTTGTGGGGTGGATGTGCTGGGTGGGTGCCACTGGAGTGGGCCTGTGGCCACGTGAGCTGTTGGCCATGGGGCTTTCAGGAAATCTGGAGAAAGAAGAGAGGCGATCCCTTTGCAAAATAAAGTATTTTTATTCATTAGTATTTATTAAATGAAACAAAAGGGAAAGAATCCCATGGTGTCCTTACTCTGTGAAGGAGTTTAATTCCTATAGTTAAAATAAAGTTGTATTTTCCCCCTAAAGAAAAAAAAAAAAGGCATTGGTCCTGGGCAGTCCTTTGCAGGAGTAATTCCACTGAGGTCCCATTCTGAAGGTGGGGAAGGGACAGGAGTGTGGGAAGCTATTTACCTGACCTAGGTGGAATGAATGCAACTATTAGGTGTGTCCAGTTAGATCTGGTGTCTTTCTACACCACCTGAAGCGTTTTGTCTCCCTGTGACTTTACTGAGATAGCAAAGTGATTCCTGGAGAGCCACTGTACCCACATTATTGGGACTCTGATGACAGTTTGCATTCATGACTGTGAGCGTCAAACTAAACAAATGAATGGCTTCTTTTATTGCAATGATTGCTTAAAATGCTATCTTTAAAAAAATTATTGTAAGAAATTTCTTGGCAGTGAGTGGTTAGGAACTTGGTGCCTTCACTGCCGTGGCCTGGGTTCAGTCTCTGGTCTGGGAACTAAGATCTGGCAAGCTGCTCAGTGCAGCCAAGAAAAAAAAAAAAAAAAGACTCTGAAAGTTCTTCAGTGTGGTTTTGATGGTAATTCTTCTTTTTATTTCCCTACAGATTGGACAGGACAGGTCCCACCTCTACCCCGTTGCCGACGGCCCCCACCTTCTTTGGTTGGGTGGTTCTGCATCACTTGCTGATTCTCTGCTGCACCTGGGTTTGTTTAAATTCCAGCTCACATGGCAGTGGTACTCCCTCTTCTAGGTGGGCCTAGGAAGAGCCTTGTCTGAATCTGTGGGCTGTTGGGACAATTATTTGTAAACATGAGGCAGGATGGCAGGCTCCTGTGTCCACCGTGACACAGAAGGAAAGAGAGAAACCCATTACTCATCCTTTAGTGCAGGAGATGTCCAGGTGAGGACAGCAGCAAGTCAAGCACAGCTTTGGCCCCTGGAGGACCTGGCATATTGCCACAGTAATGACTCCAGCTGGAGAAGCAGAGGGAAGAGGCCCAGCAGGGTAAGGCTGCACTTGGTGCCAGCCCTGGCTGTGGGCATCACAGGGAGGCACCAGGGCAGCAGAAATGATCAATGGGAGCGGAGCAGAGGAAACAACAGCGGGGACAGCCCAGAGGGCCTTGTCCTCAGGACACAAGGACCCCCTAAGTAACTGGTGAGGCTGTGGGAGGCGTGGGGGTGAAGCATGGAAAGACATGAGGCTGAAGGTAGATCCATGAAACACCATTTACTCCTGTTAATGTGACCCTGTCTCAGACTCCAAACTGATGAAACTTTGGAAACACAGGCTATCACTTCAAGGATTTCATATAAAACACATAATAAAAATATTTTATTCTGTCTACAATGATTTTGAACCTACTCTTAAAATGTCATGTAGTATCTTAAAATGTTATGCACTCTTAATGTTATGACCTGTATGCAGGTCAAGAAGCAACAGTTAGAACAGGGCATGGAACAATAGACTGGCTCCAAATCAGGAAAGGAGGACGTCAAGGCTGTATATTGTCACCCTGCTTATTTAACTTACATGCAGGGTACATCATGCAAAATGCCAGGCTGGATGAAGCACAAGCTGGAATTAACATTGCCAGGAGAAATATCAATAACCTTAGATATGCAGATGACACCACCCTTATGGCAGAAAGCAAAGAGGAACTAAAGAGCCTCTTGGTGAAAGTGAAAGAGGAGAGTGAAAAAGTTGGCTTAAAGCTCAACATTTAGAAAACTAAGATCATGGCATCTTGTCCCATCACTTCATGGTAAATAGATGGGGAAACAATGGAAACAGTGAGAGACTATTTTTTGGGGCTCCAAAATCACTGCAGATGGTGACTGCAGCCACGAAATTAAAAGACACTTGCTTCTTGGAAGAAAAGCTATGACCAACCCAGACAGCATGTTAAAAAGCAGAGACATTACTTTGCCAACAAAGTTCTGTCTAGTCAAAGCTATGGTTTTTCCAATAGTCACGTGTGAATGTGAGAGTTGGACTATAAAGAAAGCTGAGAGCTGAAGAATTGATGCTTTTGAACTGTGGTGTTGGAGAAGACTCTTGAGAGTCCCTTGAACTACAAGGAGATCAAACCAGTCAATCCTAAAGGAAATCAGTCCTGAATTGAAAGGACTGATGCTGAAACTCCAATACTTTGGCCACCTAATGCACAGAACAGCCACATTGGAAAAGACTCTGATGCTGGGAAAGAGTGAAGGCAGGAGGAGAAGGGGATGACAGAGGATAAGATAGTTGGATGGCATCACTGACTCGATGGACATGAGTTTGAGCAAGCTCCAGGAGTTGGTGGTGGACAGGGAAGCCTGAAGTGCTGCCGTCCATGGGGTCACAAAGAGTCGAGCATGACTGAGTGACTGAACTGAACTTAAAATGTAGAGACTTCCTCAACTATATTTTAAAGATTATAGAAACAATAAACCTGCAGAGCCAACTGGATGAATTCAGAATAGCCCTGGTCATTACTCACAGACATTGTGAAAAATTAATCTTGCTAGTGTCCTGGGGGTGATCAGACTCCGTGGCATTACCACCATTTATAAAGCTCATAAAATACAGATGTAAAGAACAAACATGCCCATTTACTAATGTACATTTAGATTTATATCCACCAAGGTGACTAGGTGTTTCTAACCCTTGGCCTACAAACTCCCTCGCTGAAGGAAAACTACTGGGGATGCTCATTTATGATCAGAAGCCTTCCAGGTGAGTGTGGCATCAAGAGGAATTGGTTTTGTGATTCAGCTGTTCCTGGCAGCAGGCTGAGCTAGCGTGAGGCATCTGTCTCTGCTGAGGGATGTATGTGCAGGCCAGAATGGAAAATGGGACATGGTCACTAGTGGGCCCTCCCCACACTAGCTTCTGTCACTCTTTTATTTCCAACTCCCTTTGGCCTAGCACACCAGATTTTGGGCCAAGCAAGCCAAATTTCCAAAAGGCAATATTTCTGTTTGCTTAAAAGAAATGTTCTAGGTCATCAATATGTCAAATGACCAACTGACCAAATTTTTGTTTCATCAAAACCCTGCTTTTACTAACTACTGACAGAACTTATAACAGATTTCTTGTGTTTTACTGCTTCCACATTCTTTAAAAATAAATTTTTTTATTGGAGTAGAGTTGATTTACAATGTTGTGTTAGTTTCAGGTATACAGCAAAGTGAATCGGTTGTACATAAGCATATATCTACTCTTTTTTAGCTTCTTTCCCCATATAGGTCATTAGAGTATTGAGTAGATTTCTCTGTGCTATACTTTCAGTTCAGTTCAGTTGCTCAGTCGTGTCCGACTCTTTGTGACCCCATAAACCGCAGCACGCCAGGTCTCCCTGTCCATCACCAAGTCCCGGAGTTTACTCAAACTCATGTCCATCGAGCCGGTGATGCCATCCAGCCATCTCATCGTCTGTAGTCCCCTTCTCCTCCTACCCCCAATCCCTCCCAGCATCAGGGTCTTTTCCAATGAGTCAGCTCTTCTTCACATGAGGTGGCCAAAGTATTGGAGTCTCAGCTTCAACATCAGTCCTTCCAATGAATACCCAGGACTGATCTCCTTTAGGATGGACTGGCTGGCTCTCCTTGCAGTCCAAGGCACTCTCAAGAGTCTTCTCCAACACCACAGTTCAGAAGCATTTAGGTCCTTGTTAATTATTTGTTTTATATATAGCAGTGAATATATGTCAGTCTCAGCCTCCCAATCTATCCCTTCTCCCCTCACCTTCTGCCCCGGTAATCATGCTTGTTTTCTACGTATGTTTTGTACATCTGTTTTGTAAATTAGTTCATTTGTACCACTTGTTTTTAGGTTGCACATATTCATATGATATGACATATCTGGAAGCGTCAATACTCTGAAGATTTGTTTTCTGTTTTGTTTGGTGTGGCTCATGGGAACTGCTCCACCCCAACTCTTTCACTGAGAATTTGTCAGGCTGGCTCAGTTGAATATCTGTTTTATGTTTTTCACCTTTTAGATCCTGTACTTCTTTAACATACAACATTTTATATGTTAATGCATGAGATCACCCTAGTTTTGAGGCCTTACCTAACTTGGATTTTATAGGTCACATGCGTAAATTTATACATAGACCTTACTTCATGCAAGTATTTTTTCCAGTTTCCACATTTGTTGTATATATGTAAAATTAACAAGCAGGCAAAAATCTTTGTTCAAAAGACTGATAAAGTCAGCAAAAATATGAAGGGCAAATTGGTATAAAACTGTGTTTAAAGGGCAAACCATTCTTTCACGTATATGACATTAAAGTGAAAGAAGTGTGAAGTCTGAAACATGCACAAAATATTTATTTCCTTGAGCTTATTCACAGGCTGTGATTAAAAGTAATAGGAAATGAAGTGGGCTAAATCTATTTGCAGAGAGAAAACAAACTTATTATTTACAAAATCCTCAACATTCAATTTGTGCACAATGCATGAAGTTTAAAATACACAAGATCCTCTCACATAGACCAAAATGACAAATAGACTAGGACTGACTGGCCTCAGTGACACAACTATAGCAAACCAGTTTGTAGTGAAGTCACTACTGTTAACTGAGACCTGGCTTAAGGTAATGGACTTGGCAGTTTTAGGTGAATTAATCATTCAGCAAATTAATTTTCAACACACTGCTTTTTGTTAAATCAGTCATTTAAGGACTTAACTTTTTCAAATTCATCTTTGACCAACTGATTTTAATCAAATTTACCTAAAGTTTTTCTTTGGATCTATTATCACCATTAGCTAGATTAGCATTATATTTCCAGTTGAAGGCATTCCTAACTCTTTAAGGTGATTTAGCAAATTCCCAATTAATTCCTACTGTGTTGATTTTATAGTTTACTCTGAGGGCAAGCACATTTTTAACATCTTGGGAAACATGTCAGTAACCTATGCCCATATTGATGTCTGGTGTTTAACGCTTACTTTCTGTTATGTTACTGAAATATTCACGCTATGCACAGAGTTTTCAGGCATGCGGTCATCCTGCAAATCTTTTCCTGGGGGTATTCCCAGACATTGGTTCTCAATGAGTGTAATTGAAGAGGGTATTCCCACTTTCTTATTGGGAATATTTTGGAAATTTATAGGGGCATTTTTGCCACAGTTTGCCACAGTGACCGGAGAGTACAGCTGACTAGGGATGGTATACTTCCTGAAATGAGGAAAGTAATCCGTCACGACAGTAGCTGTTTTTGAATGAATGAGTGAATGACTTTGGGAAATGATGCTAGATGCTTGTGTAGTTGAAAATCCTACAGATAATGATCTGAGCCTAGAGTGTAACTGTAACTGGGTGAATCAAGGGAAGGTGGCATTTTGCTTTTACCAAAAGTTCTTCACAATTTTGGAAACACATGTTTCTGGCAACAATTGCCACTTTAACCACAACTATATCCATCTGTATTTGTAGCTCTTGCATTCATATAATGATTTTAGGTAAAGCTGCAAGCATCTGGCTCTTTGCTATGTCCTCTAGTGTAGCTGTGTGTTAGTATTCACATATATTTTATTTTGTTACGTTATTACTTTCTTTTTATTTTTTTTTCATGTTATAGGTAGGACATTATATTGATTTTAAAAATTATTTGGGTAGGTAGGTTATATTATCCAAGAATTTCTAGAAAAGGGACATTGTTAACTATTTCATATGAAAGGGAAATACTGTGAGAGTGCTATCCAGCACTTTCTTTCTCCCTGCACTGTTCCATTCTCTGGTCCTGGCAATCTGCTTTCTGTCTAATTGTGTTCTGGGTGTGGGAGGGGCTCTGTAGTCAGCCTCGGCTTTTAGGCAGGAAAGAACAACCTCCAAGACAAATTGACCTCACTAGAGTCCTCAGGGACTCTGAGGTCACCAACATTCTGAGATTTCTTGGGTCCCCACATGAAATATCTTCCCTACAATCCCCACCCTCTCCCCCTCCACCAAAACTTTCCCATCACAACCCAGCATCAAGAGGTTCCACTGTAAAAACACTACGCAGCAAAGTAGAAATGGTTATGGGCCTACCAGCTGGTGCTAGTGGTAAAGAACCTGCCTGCCCATGCAGGAGACACCTAGAAATGGTTATATTTTAAGGCTTTTTGCACACCAAAAGCCTGTGCAAGCCTAATGTACCTTTACATTGGACTTTAGGCTAAAAACTATATGTGTGCCTGCTAAATTGCTTCAATAGTGTCCAACTCTTTGCAACCCCATGGACGTTAGCCCACCGGGCTCCTCTGTTCTTGGGATTCTCCAGGCAAGAGGAGTGAAGTGGGTTGCCATTTCCTCCCCCAGGGGATCTTCCTAACCCAGGGATTGGACCCACTTCTGCATCTCCTGCATTTCAGGTGGATTCTTTACCCACTGAGCCACCTGGAAAACTCCCAAAACTACATTATCTTCTCCAAATTCCCATTTACTTATAAGCATGAAACCTGTGAGGAACAGCCTATTAAAGCTTTGGTGCATTTTACCTGAGATCAGATTAGCCCAGAATGCAAGAGAGGGCAGTCTCTGCAGAAACAGGGCCTTGGTGTGGCAAGGGAGAGAGAGTCAGGCTCTGGGTCTGGCTACAGCTAGTGAGGGTCCTACAGGGGTCCCCTGGGGCAGAAACACAGTGCTGATCAACAGATTGTTGAAGGCTAGTCTCAAGATATGAAGAAGAGAGGAGTTCTGGTTCAAGATGGTAGAGTAGAAGGATGTGTGCTCATCTCTTCCTGTGAGAGAACCAAAATCACAACTAGCTGTTGAACAAACAGTGGCAGGAGAATGCTGGAATCTACCAAAAAAAGATACCCCATGTCCAAAGACAAAGAAGAAGCTTCAGTGAGATGGTAGGAGGGGCATAATCACAATAAAATCAAATCCCAAACCTGCTGGGTGGGTGACCCACAAACTGAAGAACAATAATGACAAAGAAGTTCTCCCACTGTTGTGAAGGTTTGGAACACCACATCAGGCTTCCCAGCCTGGGGATCCAACAAAGGGACTGGGAATCCCCAGGGAATCTGACCTTGAAGCCCAGCAGGATTTGATTACAAGACTTCCACAGGACTGGGGAAAACAGAGACTCCAGACTTGAAGGGCACAAACAAAACCCTGTGTGCACAAAGACTCAGAGGAAAGGAGCAGTGGCTCCACAAGAAACTGAACCAAAATAGCTGCTAGTGTTGGAGGGTCCCCTGTGGAGGCGTGGGTCAGCAGGAGCTCACTGCTGGGACTGAGGCACTGGCAGTAACTGTCTGGGGATGTCCCCTTTGTCATAAGCAGTTTTGGAGATCTCCTTTAGACTGACCATTATATGCAGAGTACATCATGAGAAACGCTGGGCTTGAAGAAGCACAAGCTGGAATCAAGATTGCTGGGAGAAATATCAATAACCTTAGATATGCAGATGACACCACCCTTATGGCAGAGAGTGAAGAGGAACTAAAAAGCCTCTTGATGAAAGTGAAAGAAGAGAGTGAAAAAGTTGGCTTAAAGCTTAACATTCAGAAAACTAAGATCATGGCATCCGGTCCCATCACCTCATGGGAAATAGATGGGGAGACAGTGGAAACAGTGTCAGACTTTATTTTTTGGGGGCTCCAAAATCACTGCAGATGGTGACTGCAGCCATGAAATTAAAAGACGCTTACTCCTTGGAAGGAAAGTTATGACCAACCTAAACAGCATATTAAAAAGCAGAGACATTACTTTGCCAACCAAGGTCTGTCTAGTCAAGGCTATGGTTTTTCCAGTGGTCATATATGGATGTGAGAGTTGGACTGTGAAGAAAGCTGAGCGCTGAAAAATTGATGCTTTTGAACTGTGGTGTTGGAGAAGACTCTTGAGAGTCCCTTGGACTGCAAGGAGATCCAACCAGTCCATCCTGAAGGAGATCAGTCCTGGGTGTTCATTGGAAGGACTGATGCTGAAGCAGAAACTCCAGTACTTTGGCCACCTGATGTGAAGAGTTGACTCATTGGAAAAGACCCTGATGCTGGGAGGGATTGGGGGCAGGAGGAGGAGGTGACGACAGAGGATGAGATGGCTGGATGGCATCACCGACTTGATGGGCATGAGTTTGAGTCAACTCCGGGAGTTGGTGATGGACAGGGAGACCTGGCGTGCTGCAATTCACGGGGTCGCAAAGAGTCGGACACGACTGAGAGACTGAACTGAACTGAGCTGAAGAACCTCTAGATCCCAGGGCTGGTTTGCCTCAGGCCCATAAACTACCAGGGAGGGAGTGCAACACCAATTATCAGCAGATAATTGGATTAAAGCTTTGCTGAGCAAGGCCCTCCTCACCAGAGCAAGACCCAGTTTTTCCCACCACCGTCAGGAAGCTTACACAAGCCTCTTAGCCTCCTCCATCAGAGGGCAGACAGAAGAAGCAAGAAGAACCACAATCCCACAGCAACTAAAACAAAACCACATTACAGAAAGTTAATCAGAATGAAAAAGCAGAAAGTTATGTCCCAGATGAAGGGAAAAGATAAAACCCCAGAAAAGCTACTAAATGAATTGGAGATAGACAACATTAAAAAAAAAGAATTCAGAATAATGATAGTGAATATGATTCAGGATCTTGGGGAAAGAATGGAGGCAAATACTGGGAAGATGCAAGAAATGTTTACGAAAGGCCTACAAGAACTTATAAAACAAACAAACAGAAATGAATAATACACTAGAAGGACTCCATAGCAGAATAACTGAGGCAGAAGCACAAATAAATGACCTGGAGGACAGAATGGTGCCACAGAACAGAATATAGAAAAAGAATGAAAAGAAATGAAGACAGCCTAAGAGACATCTGGGACAACATTAAACACACCAACATTTGAATGATAAGGGTCCAAGAAGAAGAGAGAGAGAAAGGTCCTGAGAAAATATTTGAAGAGATAATAGCTGAAAACTTCCCTCATGTGGGAAAGGAAATCAACCAAGTCCAGGAAGCAGAGAGTCCCACGGAGGATAAATCCAAGCAGGAACACACTGAGACAAAGAGTAATCCAACTGACAAAAATGAAAGACAGAGATAAAATATTTAAAGGAACAAGGGAAAAACAACAAATAACATACAAGGGAACTCCCATCAGGCTATCAACTGATTTCTCAATAGAAACTCTTCAAGTCAGAAGGGAATGGCATGACATATTTAAAGTGATGAAAGGGAAGAACCTACAAACCAAGAATACTCTAGCCAGCAAAACTTTCCTTCATATTTGATGGAGAAATCAAAAGCCAGACAAGCAAAAGTTAATTCAGCACACCAAACCAGCTTTACAACAAATGCTAAAGGAACTTCTCCAGGCAGGAAACACAAGAGAAGGAAAAGCCCTACCTACAGAAAATAAACCCAAAACAATTAAGAAAACAGTAACAGGGTCACACTTATCAACAATTACCTTAAGTGTAAATGGATTAAATGCACCAATCAAAAGACATAGATTGTCTGGGTGGATGAAAACATGTGCATGTATGCACTTCCACTAACCACGTCATTCTGCTTGACCCCCAAATTCTATGTAATTATTTTATATTATTAGTGAAAAATTTGGCTTAAAACTCAACATTCAGAAAACTAAGATCATGGCATCTTGTCCCATCACTTCATGGCAAATAGATGGGAAAACAGTGGAAACAGTGACAGACTTTATTTTTGGGGGCTCCAAAGTCACTGCAGATGGTGACTGCAGCCATGAAATTAAAAGACACTTGCTCCTTGGAAGAAAAGCTATGACTAACCTAGACAGCATATTAAAAAGCAGACAATACTTTGCCAACCAAGGTCTGTCTAGTCAAAGCTATGGTTTTTCCAATAGTCACATATGGATGTGAGAGTTGGACTATAAAGAAAGCTGAGTGCTGAAGAATTGGTGCTTTTGAACTGTGGTGTTGGAGAAGACTCTTGAGAGTCCCTTGGACTGCAAGGATATCAAACCAGTCAATCCTAAAGGAAATCAGTCCTGAATATTCATTGGAAGGACTAAGGATGAAGGTAAAGTTCCAATACCTTGACAACCTGACGGCAAAGAACTGACTCATTAGAAAAGACCCTGATGCTGGGAAAGACTGAAGGCAGGAGGAGAAGGGGATGACAGAGGATGAGATGGTTGGATAGCATCACCGACTTAATGGACATGAGTTTGAGTAAACTCCAGGAATTGGTGATGAGCAGGGAAGCCTGGTGTGCTGCAGTCCATGGGGTTGCATAGAGTAAGACACGACTGACTGAACTGAACTGAACTGAATCATGTTCCTGTTATGGCTTGCAATTGTAATTATGGTTTAATTTTTTGTCTGGCTATTGATTGTGAAGACTGATAGACATCTTTTACTACTGTGATTATGTAACTGTTACTCACTTAATACCATTTATCATTATTGATCAACAGGAAAAGTATAGAATTCTATGTCACCAAAGCTACCATTTAATAGAAAAACCTGTAATCACTTTTTTTTTCTGTAATCACTTTTTAAAATCCAGATGCATATCAGAATTATCTTGGAATTTTTTGAAAAAAATAAATGCCCAGGTAGTGCTCCTTTTTTTTGCCAGAGTTCCAGATACATTTCTAATGAGCAACCATTTTTAAAAACAACTGGACTATGTGATGATCTTTTACTTTTATCTAGTTTGTTGCATTTGTTCTGTTTCATATTCAGTGCTCCTATTTCATTTAGTTTATGTTTTGCAATTTCTGCATCTCTCTCCTTTTTGGATGTTCTTTCTCAAGCCTTAATCAAGTGTAGTAGAAAAGGTTTTGTATACATATATATATATTATATATATATATATATTTTAGAAAACATAAATTTTTGCCTAAGTAAAATATTTATGAGATTTTGGTTCTACTTGTTTGACTTAATATGAAGAGAATGTTAGATTTCTAATTAAAAAAATAGTTATGTAATAAGCAAAAAAGGAGGTTTACTGTACAGCATAGGGAAGCATAGTCAATGTCTTGTAATAACATAGATATTATTATGGAAAATAGTTTCAAAAATAACATTTGTATATAACTGAATCACACACACAAAAAAGAATTCTACTTTCAAAATTTAATAATGCTTATCATTTTGCCAGTTTTTGTCCTATTTGCCAGTTTGTGTCCTATTGACATCTAATAACAACATTTGAGACATAAAATTTTGAATATATTTGTATGTGATATGATTAATATAAATTAATTAAATGTCAACATATTATATTTAAATTATTAATGACATCAAGATGCTCCTATTAATTTTTTTGCACTTGATAAAATATTCTCAGAGAAATGTATGTCTCACTATGATTATATAATTTTTCTTTTTCCTTATATTTCTTCTGACTTGCTTTTTGTATCTTAGTTCCTTTGTTGTTAAGGTGTCTAATGGTTTATGATTCTATTTTCTTTGTGAATTGTATCTTTAGCATTAAAAATGTTCATCTTTGTTTCATTTAAAATAAATAAATAAATTTTAAAGAAGGAAAGAAAAGATATTAAGAAGAGACCATTTCCCACAGGAATGTGCCTGGAAAGCCAACATTACTGACACATGAAGTTGAAGTTTACAATAAGGGTAGCAGGTAGGAAGTAAAACAGATTGCTATCTCTGTGGTTGGTAGTCACAGGTGACTTTTATTCTTTTACTTTTTCTTTTCTATATTTCATGGAAAACAGTGAACAGTAGTACTCTGGCTAGGGTTTGACTGCTTAGTCACACACAGGTGTGAATCCTAAAGCTACTGAAACGGGAGGGAAGGGGGGAGTGCATAACCTCTGCAAGAATGACTTAACTCTTGAGGATATGACATAAACTGCTTATAACTGACTAGGTCCAAGATGGTGGAAGATTGAACTTTCTCTAGGCCTTGAGATTCATTACGCCCTCATTGTGACACATTAGTGTGCTGAACGACATATCCACAGGTACCCTGATAGTTCTGAGGTCAACCATAAATGGTCAAAAGAGGGTGGTGGCTCAATTCCTGGAAATCTCTACTTCTCTAGAATAGGTGGAATAATCCTCCCACTCGTTGCATGCATGCCTGTAAGTTGCTTCAGTCATGTTTGACTCCATGATCCTACGGACTGTAGCCTGCCAGGCTTCTCTTTCCATGGGATTCTCCAGGCCAGGATACTGGAGTGGGTTGCCATGCCCTCCTCCAGGGGAATCTTCCCAACCCAGGGATCGATCCCACTCATTAGCCTATGAACTTACCCAGCCCATAAAAACTAACTACCTCATATTTTGGGGCCTCTGACATTATGAGATGCCCACACTCTGTGCAGTGTTTTTCTAAGTAAATTTACTTATCTATTGCTTTGTCCTTCACTCAGTTTTTTCTGAATGAGACATAAGAAACTGAACTTTTAAGTCCTGAGACCATGTGTGTGATCTCAATTAAAAGACAATGGGTGTAAGCCAGAAAGATAAAGAACATTACAGCATACTAACACATATATATGGAATTTAGAAAGATGGTAATGATAACCCTATATGCAAAACAGAAAAAGAGACACAGAAGTACAGAACAGACTTTTGAACTCTGTGGGAGAAGGTGAGGGTGGGATGTTTCAAAAGAACAGCATGTATACTATCTATGGTGAAACAGATCACCAGCCCAGGTGGGATGCATGAGACAAGTGCTCGGGCCTGGTGCACTGGGAAGACCCAGAGGAATCGGGTGGAGAGGGAGGTGGGAGGGGGGATCGGGATGGGGAATACGTGTAAATCTATGGCTGATTCATATCAATGTATGACAAAACCCACTGAAATGTTTTGAAGTAATTAGCCTCCAACTAATAATAAAAAAAAAATAATAGTAAATTAAAAAAAAAAAAAAGACAATGGGTTCAGTCCCAATCTGAGTTGTGTGGTTTCACTAGCATGTAGCAACTGTGATCTGAGATAAGTGGATTTGTTACCAAGTCCAAGCTCACTCTGCTCACCACATGAAGGCCAATGAACCTAAGACATGAGGTGTTGAGGCAAGGAATACGACTTTATTTGGAAAGCCAGCTGACAGAGAAGATGGCAGACTAATATCTCAGAGTAATCATTTTGTCAGGGTCTGGATGCCAGTTTCTTTTATAGATTCAGTGAGAGAGAGAGAGAGAAGCAAAGAGGAACTAAAGTCAAAAGGCAGAATAGAGAGGGAGAGGCAGTGGGGAAGTAAGTGAAATGGAGGGAGAGACAAAGTGAAAGGGTCTTCAGCCTCCCGAGACAGCTCCAAGAATGGTCAGCCTTTGGAAGAGATGTGTTAATCTCTTCTTTTTATTGTAGCTATTCACAGGTGGGCAGGGCCAGATTATCTGTCTATGAGTTGAACAAAGGTAGAGTCAGGCAGAGGGGCAGGGTCCTCTGAGGCAGACTATTATGTAAGATTATAATAACAGAGGGCTTCCCTGGTGGCTCATATCTTAGAGTCTGTCTGCAATGCAGGAGATGGAGTCCATCCCTGGGTCGGGAAGATCCTCTGGAGAAGGAAATGGCAACCCACACCAGTCTTCTTGCCCAGAAAAATCCCACGGGCCTAGGAGCCTGGCAGGCTACAGTCCATGTGGTTGCAAAGAGTTGGACACGACTGAATGACTTCACTTCATTTCATAGCAACAAAAGCAAGGAAAAGCAAGTCAAAGAAACAGTTTCCAACACGGAGTCTAAATCGGCTTCTTTTCTGCAACAATTCCCAATGTCAAATTCCATTCCACAATCTTGTGGAAATGTGGGTGATGGCTGTTCTGCTTCATCAGATGGATCTTTCTGGAAGTGTCCACCATTGGTGCTGTTTCAAATGTTGAGATTTGTCTTCTTTTTGTTCCTCTTTTGGAAAGTGTCTATTTTACACTTGTAGACTTAGAAATGCTGAACTTCAAATCCATGAGACAGGATCTCAAGTTAAGAAATTTGGTGTTTTTATGTATGGGAAGAATCAAGAGTCTGGGATCATTAAAATTATTTTCTTAGTATGTACCTAAGCTATCTGGAAGCCTGTAACCCTGTATTCTCAGAGTTTCCTCAGGATTCACCTTAGGGGGAGTGGCTGCAGTCTGATGACTGCTTAGGTGGCATGTATCCCCCCTTCCTTGGGGTTCACTGGTTCACATTGAAAGTCTACAATCACTGATTCCATTCCTCAGACCTTCCCCTTGGTAAGGAATTTGACGAATATTTGGGAGACATTTCATAATCAGCTCTTGTCCCATGGTGCTGGGAGACTCAGTCCAATTCAGGCAAAATTTCTTGATATGGCACTCCAGGTGTTAAGTTTCGGACCAGGCCACATCAACAATTAGAAATTATCTAGATTATGTCTAACTATAATCCAGGAGACCTGTTCCCTCGTTGCTTCTTCCTGTACCTATAATCACACTATTACAATTATTTTATGTTACAAATGTGATTTCCTCAAAATGTTTAGCCATAGAAGTTTTGTTGGAGACCTAATTAAACATTGGTTTCTGCAAGAGATAACTAACCAGAGATAACTATACAGAATATAAGCAATGCAGCTAGTGATAGTGACAGTGATAAGTGATGTGGGGAGGCACGAAGCAGTGTGAAAAGAAAGAACAAACTTAAACAAGGATTAGCACAGCTAGTTGTAATCCAGTTGCAATAATCAAGTGACCAAAGAAGCCATAGCCAATTTAATGAGCTATTTGCAGTTTCATTGTACCAGCCATGCACATTTATGCATGGTTTAATCTTCTGAGACAAGCGCCCAAAGACATAAGCTACCAAACTATTGTAAGTCATAATTAGTTGAAGGAGAAGGTTTTTCTTATACCTGGAAAACACAGATTCAAACCCGCAATCCTTTTAGGTAGAAATCAAAAAATTACAACCATGTTTAACAGTTTACTCAGTCTTATGTAACTAATCCTTTTGGCTAATGATTTTATGAAGTCATCAGGTTTCTCATTAGAATTCTTCAATTTTTTTTACTCAATCCAGTAATCTGTTCTGAAAATCAGAAACTTTTATTTATCCAAAAGTCCTTTTTATAAATCTTCTTGAAGAAGTGGCATTTTTGCAAAGGCATCAGAGTGAAGCCATAACTGTCTATATTAACAAAAGACTTAAAGAAGGCAGGTTTAAATCTGATTACATTGCAATTAACAGAGCAACCCAATTACTCCTGTGACATACAACACCTTCAGATAACTAACATTATGACTGATAATATTCTACCAGGACATATCAGATTCTTAGGAACTCCATATAATCTCTAGAATATCTGTACCATTTACCATATAATATAATTTAAAATTTATCACTCATTTGACAACACTTCTCTTATAATTTAACATACCAAATGAATCTAATTAGCTTAATATCTCCCTTTGAGGTGCTTCAGGGACCCATTGAAGCACTCCAGAGTTAGCTAAAGGTCAAAGGAACTTTATTGTAATTCGACTTGAAAAGCCCTGTCAAAGGGATAGGATAAAGGGATATATATATATAAAAAAAAATTAATACAACAAGACCATAGTTCACTGTGAAACTTAGCCAAAGTAACAATACAAGATTTCAAAGGCAAATATAGATTATCTAAAAAGTCAATAAAAATAAAATCTGTTATCAAAGGCACTTTAGCATCTTCAGAAAACTTGTCTGCTTTAACAGAGAGAAAAGCCAAATTTATGTTTTGCACCAGCTCATTTTTAAACTTAATCAGTCCTAACTGGTCAAGTACAAAACCCTTTTTAGGGTTTGTTTTCCACAAACCTTTCATCATTTAACTTACTTTAGCACAATTTTAACTTGTTATAGAGTATCTGGAGAGATCCTTAGAGCTTCCCAGGTAGCGGGACTGGTAAAGAACTAACCTGCTGATGCGGGAGACATAAGAGATGCAGGCTGGACCCCTGGATTGGGAAGATCCCCTGGAGGAGGGCATGGTAACCCACTCCAGTATTCTTGCCTGGAGAATCCCATGGACAGAGGAGCCTTGCTGGCCTCAGCCCATGGGGTCGCACAAAGTCGGACACGGCTGAAGCGACTTAGTACACACGCGTGTACCGAGAGTTCCTAAAACATATATTTCTAACAGTTCACTCACAACTCTGTTCTCATTTGTATTTTCTTTCCTTAAAGCCTCTTTATCTAAAAAAGTCTTATTTCATTTATATTTACTTTCCCTAAAAGTTTCTTTACATTGAATTGGGCCACTACCCACTTGTTGGTGCATCATTTAACTCGCTGATGTGTTACAAAGAGTGTATACTGAGGCTCAAGGTCTAATGGAAGTCGACTAACCCACCATCTTGGCTCACATAGCCATCATTTTGACGTGGAACTATTGTAATTGCTTCCATAGTCTTCCTGTGAATCTCCTTGATAAAAGAAGCCTTTTTGTAACAGCATCAGAGTACAAAAATGTCTATAAATAACAAAAGACTTAAAAGTCATGGTTAAACATTTGATTAATTGATGAAGACATTTGAACAATGCTTATTCCTTAACCAGAGTAACCGAAGATCTCAAAATCAATACAAATCACTTAAAGGCAACGAAACTCATATAATCTGTTTTCAAAAATGGCATTCCAAGAAAACTTTTATCTGAACATATAGAAAAAGCCAAATCTGAGACTTAGCTTACTCCCAACAAGATTCATTTACCCAACTAAATTCAATCCAGTCTTAGGAAAATCCTAATCACGCATAACTCTTTTCAGAATTTCTTTATTTTTATTCCTCACACTTTCTTCTACTGAAAACACATACCTTAGGGTTCCTTAAGGTTTTTTTCCCCACATTGAGGTACTTTTCTTGCTGACAAATCAGTAACAGATACAATACCTTATTTATGTTAAACTTAGGGACAATGAAAGTATTATATTTAGTATTATAGTTGATATGTTGATGACTCAAGACATGTCTGTATTATTATAATTAGATCAAGAAACTTAAACATTGATAGCAGGTACTAATTTAATATTAACTATTTCATAGTTCACATGAAACTGAAACTCATCTAACTTAATTTCTCTTGTATTTAGAATTGTTTGGTTTGTAAATGCTTATTACTGTTATTTTGGAAAAGGGAATGGCAACCCACTCCAGTGTTCTTGTCTGGAGAGTTCTGTTAGGTAGTTAGAATAGGGAAAAGGAGTCCAAAATGGAGGTGGCTAAAAGACAAGGAAGGGAAAAGCCCGTGAAAATAGAACAGAGGAAGGTCAAAGAAAGGTCCAAGGACCGGAGTGAGGACTTCAGGTAGAACAGTACTCCTGGCTGAGCCCAATTTGCATAGGGCAGGCCCAGGGGGAAGAAAACATATAGAAGGAGGAGCCAAGCTCGCTCGCTCTCTCTCTCCCGCACCCCCCAACCTCCCGTCCCCCGCGCTGGCGCACTCCTCCACGCTCTTCTCTTCTTCGAGGATGGATTCTCCTGTTATCTTCTAAATAAAATAGAGCTGTAACACTGATTTGTCTAAGAGCTATGACACGGTTTGTCCAAGACCTGAGAGCTGAGATGCACCAAGGGCTTTAATGTTCGTTGCTCCAAATCATTGTTGTGATGAGACAAGCACCAAGGAGCATACGCTCGCCTGACAGTTCCATGGTTGGAGAAGCCTGGCGGGCTACAGTCCATGGATCACAAAGAATCGGACATGACTGAATGACTATCATTGCTGTTATTTAAACTAATCAAATGGAGCTCTTTTAACAAATAAACTGCAGCAATGTTATCCAAAAACAAAGATATATATAAACACACAAACCGTGAGGCCTCAGTTATTTCAAGATTTCAGTCCTGAATCAGTTACAGCAGTGTAAAACCCATCAGTTTACAAAAGAGTTTGGATGAATATTGGGTTTCTCACAGAGGGAACAAGTCAGGCTCATTTGGCTAGATGGCTAAACATTAATATTTGCAGAAAAAAGCAATTACTAATTATCTTGGACAAGCCAACTTCTAAATTACTTTCAGTTCAGTTCAGTCACTCAGTCATGTCCAACTGTTTGTGACCCCATGGACTGCAGCACGCCAGGCTTCTCTGTCCATCACCAACTCCCAGAGCTTGCTCAAACTCATGTCCATTGAGTTGGTGATGCCATCCAACCGTCTCAGCCTCTCTCGTCCCCCTCTCCTCCTGCCTTCAGTCTTTCCCAGCATCAGGGTCTTTTCTAATGAGTCAACTCTTCGCATCACCTAGCCCAAGTAGTGGAGCTTCAGCTTCAGCATCGGTCCTTGCAATGAATATTCAGGATTGATTTCCTTTACGATTGAATGGCTTGATCTCCTTGCAGTCCAGGGACTCTCAAGAACCTTTGCCAACACCAGTTACTTTACCTCTCTAAATTACTTGACCCTCTCTAAAATTTACTTTGGGGCTTCCCTGGTAGCTCAGGCGGTAAAGCGTCTCCCTGCAATGCGGGATACCTGGGTTCGATCCCTGGGTCAGGAAGATCCCCTGGAGAAGGAAATGGCAACCCACTCCAGTATTCCTGCCTGGAGAATTCCATGGACAGAGGAGCCTGGTAGGCTACAGTCCGCGGGATCGCAAAAAGTCAGACACGACTGAGTGAAGGAAAAAAAAAAATTGCTTTAAAAAGACAGCACAGACAGATAAGGGTTCCTGAGAAGACCAGAGAAAAAAAAAACATTTGCATCTCAAAGATACAGGCAAGTTCTTCATAGGACGACTTTATTTCTCCTTTGTTTAATATTTAGAAGCCTCTTAAGATAAACAGGAAAGGTTTTAGAAGTGATAAAAGAATTTTTGGAGCCACACTTCTGGTCCTGTAAAGATTACATTTGTAAAACAGAGACAGTTTTGTTTTTTCCCTCCTTTCCGGAAAGAATTGGGTGGCCACCTCATGGAAACTAAAGGGCTGACACACCCATCCACTCATGGAAAATTTCACCCCTTTTTCTCTAGCCTAGGGGAGAAGGCCTCCTAAAAATCAATCTATACTGAGGGGGAAAGAGGTGAAGGTAACAGGAAAGACAGGCTGAGTAATCCACCTTGTAGTCCTGCCAGGAAGGCAGCAGCCAGGGGGAACTTTATAGCAAGTACCTCTCATTTTAGCTTGAGCAGTTAGTACCAGATGTCTGCACATTACCAAAGTAACCAGAATGAACCAAAACCTAGCCAGCCAGATAGTCACATTAACGTGATTTCCCAGCCCCATTAGACCTGTGATCCTTGTCCAAAAGATCAGAGTTTTCCTTCACAGGGAGAACACCCCAAATTGGAGCCAAAGTCCCCCAGTTGGGAGCCAACGCTCCCCAGATTGGACAAGGGCAAAAAGGCTCCGGTGGGACCCTGATGTCAAGCTGTTCTGGGGAAAAGATTACTTGAGAGTTTAATTTACAAAGAAAAGTGGTATCTATTAGCGACTCAATCATCGTATTCCCCACTGTCAAAGTCACCCAGGGCTCTGGTAGGGGAAATTAGAATTGGACACCTTAAGTCCAAGGGGCCTGTTCATTATAAGAGTGGTCCCCTCCTTTGTAAAGTACTTCTGATGAAGGCGGAAACATACAGAGCTGGACTCCGTCTTAGGCCAGGCTGTGAACTTTAGGCTACACACATGGTCACCCTCCCAATGGACTCTGAACTTTGTGCCCAGTGTCTATAGAAATGGCATGCCAATGGAAAACCAGACCCCCCGGGTAAAAGAGCCTCAGGACTTGTACTTGAACGCTTCATCCCCTAAAAGAATATACTAATTATCTCTGTAACAGAACAAAGTCATAAATTCCATTATGTTTATCAGGATATGACCACAGGCCTATTGATAAATGTCCACTGTTTAACTATCTAGACTTATGACACATGAATCATGGGTTAACTTTGATCATATCTCTCTTATCTTGTCCAGACTAGTTTCAAGGAATTTGGGGAGGTGGGTTTGAGCAAGTACATTTAAGGTATATAAGGTTTTCACAAAAACTGGCTGGGGTCCTTGGCTAAGGGGAGACTCTGCCTTGAGCCCGCCGGTGGAATAAACTGCACTCCACTATCTGCATTGTCCTTCTGAGTGAGTTTGTTTCCCAGAACACGTGGCTACAACACTGACTACCAGATTATTTAATTGTGAGCCATTCAGGGGCCACTGATCATTTGATCTTATATCTGAAATGTGCCCCCAAGATCTTTCCTTTGTGATAGATGAAATATTCCCATTTTCATAAGTTTCATAACACCAAAACCCAAAAGAGGTAGGCAAATTCCAACAAAGATGGCACAAACAGATTCCAGCATCTATGCACAGATTAACTGGTTCCCAACTCAGGTAAATAAATTTACCTTACAAAAATGAACTAGTTCCAACTAGGGTAGGCTTACCCTCATATGACCTAGTTCCCAGTGAACCGGTATCAACTCAGGCAAAAGTGCAACAACACAATACCCTTTCCAACAGGATACCCTTTCCAACAGGATACCCCAACTAGATTTGCTTGTCCCATAAATGAAAAACCCAAATTGAGGGGCAGATATGTTTCTGGTGTGCACACCAGAGCAATTTACCCTACAAAATTGAATCCATTGACTTGCAACACAAAAAGACACAGCACAGATGAACCAGTTTCCAAATCAGGTAAATAAACTTTATCCTACAAAGGAACTGATTCCAACTATGATAGGCTTGCCCATAAGAACTAGTTCCCCAATGAACTGGTCCCAACTCAAAATTTCCCTCTCCACAAATTGAGGGGGGATTATGTTGACTCACAAGACAAAAGGGCACACAAACCCACAAACAAATGAACTGGCTGGACCGGCTATTGAATTGGGTAGACTTACTCTATGAATGAAATTGAGTCCATTGACTCGTAGAAGTTTGTCAGTTCCTTGCCTCAATGACCAAGGACTGGGGGCAATTGGTGCCATTTCAGGTGTCTTGAAGGGAAGATGCTCAGGACAAATGGTCCCAGCGGTTGCTAGGGCCTTGCTCCAATATTCCCTAACCAAGATCAGCTAGCCATGAGCAGCAAGACTGCTGGCTGGCTTGCCAAATTTGTTATGGAGTCTAAGCTTGCTCTGCTTAGCACATGACAGGCCAATGAATCCAAGAGAAGAGGTGTTGAGGCAAGGAATATGACTTTTTTCAGAAAACTGGCTAACAAAGAAGATGGCAGACTAATGTCTTGGAGTAACCACCTTCCCAAGATCTGGATGCCACGTTCTTTTATAGAGTCAGAGAGAGAGAAGCAATGAGGAACTTAAGTCAAAAGGCAGAGTAGAGAAGGAGAGGCAGTGGGGAAGTGAAGTGAAAGGGTCTTCAGTCTTCCAAAACATCTCCAAGAATGGCCAGCCTTTGGAAGGGGTATATTAATCTATTCTTTTTGACGTACCTATTCACAGGTGGGCTGGCTCAGATAAACTCTCTATGAGATGAACAAAGGCACTTTAGTTTTCAGTCAGGCAGCTGGGCAGGGTCCTTTGAGGCAGGCTATTATATATGATTGTAATAACAAAAGCAATGAAAAGCAAGTCAAAGAAATGATTTCCAACATGGGGTCAGAATTGGCTTCTTCTCTGCAACAAATTAACCTGTATAAGTTTGGTTCCTCAAATGCAGAATGTGCACAATGATAGAACTGACTTCAGAGAGTAGGTATTAATGAGGTAACACACATTAATGTGTACTAGGGAGATGTAAGAGACCCAGTTTCCATCCTTGGGTCAGGAAGATCCTCTGGAGGAGGGCATGGCAACCCACTCCAGTATTCTTTTCTGGAGAATCCACATGGACAGAGGAGCCTGGAGGGCTATAGCCCAGAGGGTCACACAGAGTCAGACATGACAGAATGACCAAGCACGTGACTTAGCATGCACAAACACATAGAGAACTATGGCGCTCAGTGGCTAAAATAACTGTCGTGACAACAGCTTTTTGGAAGAGTAGGTTTCTCTGGGGTTGGTCTGGGCCAGCCATAAGTGGAGCCTCTTAGGTGGTTACTGCCTGGGTCACCTTGGGCCTGACTCTCCCACTTGAGGGAGCCACACGCATTTGGTGCTGTGGACATCCTGGTCAAGTTCTCTCCTGGCCTGAATAAACACATAAGTGGGACTGGCCCTGCACCAAGAGGATCCAGGAGGTGGGGGCCAAAGCAAAGAAGGACAGAATGGGTAGTTGGCTTGGAGAGGAGTTATCCAGGAGAGAAATGGCGACCATGGTCAAACCATGGCTTGGGCAAACCTGTGGCTCAGGGAAAGTGGCCAGCAGTGGTCTCACTTCTTTCAGTTCCACCTCCTCCCTTGTTTCTTTCAAAAGCTGACGTCATGGGCCAGAGCCACAGGATATTCTTACATGGGACTTTTCCCTTACCTTTCATCAACTACGAACATAAATCTCAACAATAAATGGCCTTCAATTATTTATTTTAAAAGACACTTTCCTCAACCTTTTCACCCATCCATGGAAATTCTGGCCACTTTTACTTTGGTGATTCTTTTTTGTCCTGTTAATTAATCAATCAACATCACTACAAACAAAGCTAGTGGAGGTGATGGAATTCCAGTTGAGCTATTTCAAAGCCTAAAAGATGATGCTGTGAAAGTGGTGCACTCAATATGCCAGCATATTTGGAAAACTCAGCAGTGGCCACAGGACTGGAAAAGGTCAGTTTTCATTCCAATGCCAAAGAAAGGCAATGCTAAAGAATGCTCAAACTATCGCACAATTGCACTCACCTCACACATTAGCAAAATAATGCTCAAAATTCTCTAGACCAGGCTTCACCAATACGTAAAGCATGAATTTCCAGATGTTCAAGCTGGATTTAAAAAAGGCAGAGGAACCAGAGATCAAATTGGCAACATCCACCGGATTATCGAAAAAGCGAAAATTCCAGAAAAACATCTACTTCTGCTTTATTGACTATGCCAAAGCCTTTGACTGTGTGGATCACAACAAATGGTGGGAAATTCTTAAAGAGATGGGAATACCAGACCACCTGACCTGCCTCCTGAGAAGTCTGTATGCAGGGCAAGAAGCAACAGTTAGAACGAGACATGGAACAACAGACTGGTTCCAAACTGGGAAAGGAATACATCAAGGTTGCATATTGTCACCCTGGTTATTTAACTTATATGCAAAGTACATCAGGCAGAATTCTGGGCTGGATGAAGCACAAGCTGGAATCAAGATTGCTTGGGGAAATATCAATAACCTCTGATATGCAGATGACACCACCATTATGGCAGAAAGTGAAGAAGAACTAAACAGCTTCTTGATGAAAGTGAAAGAGGAGAGTAAAAAAGTTGGCTTAAAGCTCAACATTCAGAAAACTAAGATCATGGCATCTGGTCCAATCACTTCATGGCAAATAGATGGGGAAAGAGTGGAAATAGCGACAGACTTTGTTTTTTTGGCTTCAAAATCACTGCATATGGTGACTGCAGCCATGAAATTAAAAGACGATTGCTCCTTGGAAGAAAAGCTATGACCAAACTAGACAGCATGTTGAAAAGCAGAGACATTACTTTGCCAACAAAGGCCCATCTAGTCAAAGCTATGGTTTTTCCAATAGTCATGTATGGATGTGAGAGTTGGACTATAAAGAAAGCTGAGTGCCAAAGAACTGATGCTTTTGAACTGTGGTATTGTAGAAGACTCTCTAGAGTCCCTAGGACTGCAAGGAGGTTGAACCAGTCCATCCTAAAGGAAATCCGTCCTGAATATTCATTGGAAGGATTGATGCTGAAGCCGAAACTCCAATACTTTGGCCATCTGATGCAAAGAATTGACTTACTGGAGAAGACCCTGATGCTGGGAAAGACTGAAGACAGGAGGAGTAGGGGACGACAGAGGTTGGGATGGTTTGATGACATCACCAACTTGATGGACATGAGTTTGAGTAAACTCCAGGAGTTGGTGATGGACAGGGAGGCCTGGTGTGCTGCCATCCATGGGATCACAAAGAGTTGGACACAACTGAGTGACTGAAATGAATCAATACTTACCAAGCACGGGATATGCATACTGGACAATAGTCAAGTCCTAGAAATGATCATTATGGTCTCCCAAGGTTACTTCAGGCACAACAAAGGGTCATTTTGGGTGGCAGGAAATGAAACTTGCTTCCCATTGGGAAAGTTTGTGGTGGCTATATTACCCAAAAACGGGGTTTGCCTCTTGGTGGGTGTCAAGTCAAAAGATACAACCAAGTCAAAGATTGGGAGAAGGGAGGATTTATTATTTGTTGTAGCAAGTAACACTGGGAATCTTTCCCAAAGTGGAGTCTCTCTGAACAACAAGACTGGGTAAGTTTTAAGCTAAGCTGTGCTTAGTCTCTCAGTTGTGTCTGACTGCTTGTGACCCCATGGACTGTAGCCTGCCAGGCTTCCCCATCCATGGTGATTCTCCAGGCAAGAATACTGGAGTGGGTTGCCATGCCCTCTTCCAGGGGATCTTCCCACCCAGGGATCAAACCCAGATCTGCATTGCAGGTGGATTCTTTACTGTCTGAGCCACCACATGCATATTCAAGAAGGGGTTTGAGCAAAGGAGAATTCAGCATTGAATTGGAGCAAAGGTCTACAGAGTCCAAGCCTTCATTGACTGACATCAGGAGGGTCAACATCATGATTCTCTTTTCCACCTGGGTGGGAGCCTTAGTTCCTATGGAAGTTAAAGTGTCAGATTGTTATGTACATTCCTTGACAAGGAACTAAGACTCCATTATATTGCTGAACTATTTTTTCTTAACTGCTTTCCCTTTGTTCCTGGGTTCCCTCATTTCCCCTACAATCATTGATTACTGAGACCCATTCAAGGGCAAGCATTGTGGCCAGGCTGATATTATAAAATGGCTTAGGCCAAAGTGGCTTCTCTTCTATCAAGTAAGCCATTCCTGGTTCTCTTTCTCCAGGGGACCCTTACCCAATCTGCTTACAGCTACACTACCAACTCCTGAAACTAGGGACTATGAATGAATTTTAAGCTCACTGTGGTTTATAAATATGATAATGGTTGGGATGGGTGGATGACAATTTGGATTAGCATGGAGAATGCTGAAATAACTCCTGCTTTAGTCACCTAGAACTTGCCTACCTTTATGAGTTGATTCTGTTTCATCTCTCAACTTTTCACAGAACTTGTCTACCACTTAATCTAAAAGCGAATCCAAATTCAAGGACCTGTCTTCTTGATTGTTTTCCTAAGTAGAATTTTTTTATTTTTTTAACCAAACAGGGTAGGGATTTCCTGGAGAAAGAGAAATAGACAAGGCTCTCTTGCTGTAAGAGAAACCATTTTTGGCCCAAGTCATTTTGTGTCCTAAGCCTGGCCACAATGTTTGCCCTTAAATAGATCTCAGTAATTACTGATCTTAAGGAAACAAGAGAATGCATAAGCAAATGATTATTATCAGGCAAATATTAGCCTTAAGTGCTCAATTTCCGGATCAATTGGAACCTAAGGGATGATGATGTTGACCTTTTCTGACCCTCGTGACTTCAATCAACTAAAGCTTGGACTCTGTTGACTACCCGAGCCCCTTCATGAATATGCATGTATTAGCTTAAAACTTCTGAAATTTTGCTGTTCTGAGAGACTACCTTGGGAAAGATCCCAGGTGTTTCTTATTTGCCATAAGTAATAAATCCTTCCTACTCCTACTCTTTGGCTTGACTGTGTCTTTTGGCTTGACATCCACCAAAAGGAGAACCTGGGTTTCAGGTAACATTATCTCATGCTCCATTCAGCACAGGATCCAGAAATTCACTGCAAGTAAGGCTTTGGGAGCTTTTATCCTACTAACTAGACCTAATAGGAGACTGAAGTATAAATCTGTATTACCAATTTTTCTTGGAAAAAGGAAATATACCTAACCAGGGACATTCTGCCTATTACATAAGGTTTTAGGAGTTGTTCCACTCTTAGCAACAGAGCTCTGGAATAGCAGTGACTTAAAAAAGATGGAAGTTTATTTTTCTCTCATGTAAATTAAGTTTGGATATGGGCAGTTTAAGGCTGATCTGCTGTCTCTGCAGAACACTTTAATGCTTCTGACTCCTTCTAGAAGCCAAACTTATTGTGTGGTTACCATTCACAGATCACTTCAAGGTCACGACTTGGACATTGCATGTCCAAACATTGAATCCACAGTTTTTTTGCAGGAAGGAAAGCAAGGGGAAGGCCAATGGGGACTCCCAACTGACTCAACAATCTTTTTTAAGGGGCTTTCCCCAAAGGTTCAATATTTTAGAAGCCAGAGCTTAGTCATAGAGTTACCCAATCTCTGTAAGACAAGTTGGGAAATTCAGTTTTTGGCTGGACATTTAACCACTCCCCTCCCCCCAAAATCACAATTATATTATAAAGAAAAAGGGGAGAGAATGAATAGTGGGCAGACAGCTGGCAATCTTTTCCATTACTGAGGAGATAGAACTGGACTATACATTGAAGTGAAGTGAAGTTGCTCAGTCGTTTCCAACTCTTTGCAACCCCATGGACTGTAGCCTACCAGGATCCTCAGTCCATGGAATTTTCCAGGCAAGAATACTGGAGCGGGTTGCCATTTCCTTCTTCAGGGATATATATATATCTTATATATATATATATATAATCAGAGATTAGCCAGTTAGGTAATTTTGAGTAATATCTTTTCTGGGCTATGGATAAGATGGATGAACATCCCAGCCCCAGTCAGGGTTATTCATTCCATTCCTGGAATACAGCGTCCATTTCCGTTTTGTGGGATTGAATAAAGACGGGTAGAGTCTTAGTGATGTTCTTCTCCTCCTCCCATCCATGCAGACCACACTCTAGTGTGGCAGGAAGGAAAGTGGGGTGTGAGACCATAGTCACATCCCAGGGACTTCCCTGAGCCCTGGCAAGTCCCTGAGATAGCCTCCAGGTGTGGGCCTTGGCTTCTGACAGGAAAGAATTCAAGAGCAAGCCACAGTAAAGCAAAAGGAGGTTTATTCAGGGAGATACACACTCCACAGACAGAGTTTGGGCCATCTCAGAAGGCACGAGGTGCCAGGATACGAGGTTGTCAGTTTTTATAAGGTTGGGTTAATTTCATAGGCTAATGAGTAGGAAGAGTATTCCAGCCATTTGGGGGAAGGGTGGAGATTTTCAAGAATTTGGCCCCTGCCCACTTTTTGTTCTGTTTTTGTTGGCCTTGTAACTGTTATAGTTCTTATGGATGGGTCATTTATCATAGGTCGATGTATTACAATGAGCATATACTAAGGCTCTAAGTCTAGTGTAAGTAAATTGTATGCCATCTTGGACCTAGTTGGTTATAACCAGTTTGGTTATAACTTCAGTGGCTGTCATTCTTTTAAAGATTGTGCCCTGTCCCCTTCCTGTCTCAGTAGCACTCTTCAGCTTAAACTGACATTGCTGCTCAGAGGTTTTCACTGAAATACTTATGATGGTTATGAGTAGAATGTTGATTTTTTTCCCTCTCTGGCTACTTGTTTCAGTCTAGGAAAGAGGAGAAAACAATCAGAGGCTTGTGACTCTGAGGAAGTTTTATTCTCTCTTCTCTCTATATTCTTTAACTTGGAGACTAGAAGGCAACAAAAGAGAAGACCGAGAGTGAGAGAAAGTGCTGAATAATTCTGGCTTCCTGGCTTTCTGGCATCAGTAGGAAAACTCTCTGATGTCCCTCAAGATGAAACTTGGGAAGCTGCTCAGAGCTGTCCTTCACTTGAGGTAGGTGTGATGTAATTGACAGCTCTAGGTCCCAGCAGTTTAACCCTGCATCTAGGATGGGATCCTGTGATTCCTGCCTGTGCTGGGGGAATGTTCTACCTGTCCTTCAGTACTCTGAACTCTGCCTTGACATCAAATTTTTAGTTAGTATTAGATCAGTTTCCTTTGGCTGATATCCAAATTGCCAGTTTCTGCTTTAATTGCAGAATGTTTTAAGTTTCATGCTTTCTAGGGCAGTCTCTTAGGTGCTGAACAGAGATAAGTTGAGTCCTTCACGCATACACATAAACACACACTGATAATTATTACAAAGAACATTTTGCTCCTGCACCACAATTCTGCAGCAACCTGCCAAGGGAACGTGAGTAAAGGCATTCTCTTAGGGTCTGGAGCACAGCTTGATTAATCTACCACAGTCAAGGATAACGTTGCCTAGCATCACTAATCATCAGAGAAATGCAAATCAAAACGACAATGAGGTATCACCTCACACTGGTCAGAATGGCCTTCATCAAAATGTCTACAAACAATAAATGCTAGAGAGGGTATGGAGAAAAGGGAACCCTCTTACACTGTTGGTGGGAATGTAAATTGGTACAGCTACTATGGAGAACAGTTCCTTAAAAAGCTAAAAATAGAGCCATCATTTAATCAAGCAATCCTACTCTTGGGCATATGTATGGAGAACCCCATAATTTGAAAAGATACATGCACCTCAGTGTTCATTGCAGCACTGTTAACAATAGCTAGGATGTGGAAGCAACCTAAATGTCCATTGAAGAGGGGTGGATAAAGAAGATGTGGTACCTGTACACAATGGAATATTACTCAGCCATAAAACACAATGAAATAATGTCATTTGCACCAACATGGATGGATGTATAGATTATCATACTAAGTGAAGTAAGTCAAAGAAAGACAAATATATGATATCACATATGTGGAATCTAAAGAAATGATGCAAGTGAACTTACGTACAGAGCAGAAACAGACTCATAGACTTAGAGGGCAGACTTGTGGATACCAAGGGGGATGTGGGCGAGGTGGATGAATTGGGAGGTTGGGATTGACATACGCATACTACTATATGTAAAGCAGTTAATCAACAAGGATCTATTATATATCACAGGCAACTATACTCAATACTCTGTAATAGTCTATGTGGAAAAAGGATTTGAAAAAGAAGAAATAAATGAACATGTGAAACTAAATCACTTTGCCTCACACCTGAAGCTAACACAACGTTGTGAATCAATTATGCTCCAATATAACATTTAAAAGGTTAAAAAAGAAATAAAATAAACAATAGAGGAAATCAATAAAAAGCTGGTTCTTTGAATAAAAATCAACACAAGTGACAAATCTTAGCTAGACTGAGCAAGACAAAAAAATGAAAAAAGACAGAAATTACTAAAGTCAGGAATAAAAAAGGGACATCATTACCAACCTTCCAAAAATACAAGGAGTTGTGAGGAAATACAATGAACAACTCTATGTGTAAATATAAATGTGCATGTATGAATTACTAAATAAGAAAGACATTTCAAAGCAGAAACTATAAAGAAAAAGTACCTGAAGAGGGTGGGCTGGAAGGGGAGGGCAATGGGTGTGCAGGTATAGCCAGGAAGTACAGAGCATCCTGGGGATAATGCACAGAGAGCTGGTGGCCAGAGCGCTGACTCGTGAGCATTACCAGATGAAAGACTGAATCAAAGGCAATGCTGTTTTAGTTTCTGGTCTCTTTAAGAACAATGGATAATGAACAGCCTGGACTAGAAGGTTGCTCTTGCTTGGTTGGGCTGATGGAGGACCTAACAATGGGGGACTCACATGAGCTCTTAGTTAGGCATTAGCCCAGTACCTGGCAGCAGGAAGCATCTCATAATCTCAGTTTTAATTAGAATTCAAACAATTATTCTGTATCAGCAAAAGTGCGCATATTTGATAATAACCAATGCAGCTGGGAATGTGAGAACTCGGCACTATTGCTGGTAATGAATTTATACAGACGTTCTAGACGGCAAATTGGCAATATATTACAAAGAAGTTTTTGGTTTTTCTGTATGTATGTGCAGGAATTTATTCTGAAGAAATAACAACACAGATACACAGCCAGGTATGTATAAGGTGACTCATCTCAATAGTGTTTATTATAGGAAAGCTAGAAAATATAAGTAATTAATCAATCATAGAAATTTGCAAAATGAGCCCCAAATAAAAAATAAAAATACTATAAAGTTTATTAAAAGTATCTTATATGGGAAAATTATTAAGTGAATATTAAGTTTAAAAATGTTAATGGCAAGAGTGAACATCGACATTTTAGGAATCAGTGAACTAAAATGGACTGGAATGGGCAAATTTAATTCAGATGACCATTACATCTACTACTGTGGGCAAGAATCCCTTAGAAAAAGGGGAGTAGCCCTCAGAGTCAACAAGAGTCCAAAATGCAGTACTTGGGTACAGTCTCAAAAATGACAGTAAAAAAAAAAATCTCTGTTCGTTTCCAAGACAAACCATTCAATATCACTGTAATCTAAGTCTATACCCCAAACAGTAAAGCTGAAGAAGCTGAAGTTGAACGGTTCTATGAAGACCTACCAAGACCTTTTAGAACTAACACCAAAAAGGATGTCCTTTTTATCATAGGGGACTGGAATGCAAAAGTAGGAAGTCAAGAGACACCTGGAGGAACAGGCAAGTTTGGCGTTGGAGTACAAAATGAAGCAGGGCAAAGGCTAACAGAGTTTTGCCAAGAGAACGCACTGGTCATAGCAAACACCCTCTTCCAACACAAGAGAAGACTCTACACATGGACATCACCAGATGGTCAAAACCAAAATCAGACTGATTATATTCTTTGCAGCCAAAGATGCAGAAGCTCTATGCACTCAGCAAAGACAAGAGTGGGAGCTGACTGTGGCTCAGATCATGAACTCCTTATTGCCAAACTCAGACTTACATTGAAGAAAATGGGGAAAACCACTAGACCATTCAGGTATGACCTAAATCAAATCCCTTATTATTATACAGTGGAAGTGAGAAATAGATTCTAGGGATCAGATCTGATAGAGTGCCTGAAGAACTATGGACAGAGGTTTGTAACATTGTACAGCAGGCAGTGATCAAGACCGTCACCAAGGAAAAAAACATGCAAAAAGGCAAAAAGGTTGCCTGAGGAGGCCTTACAAATAACTGAGAAAAGAGGAGAAATGAAAGGCAAAGGAGAAAAGGAAAGATACATCCATCTGATATATCATTGTTCCAAAGAATAGCAAGGAGAGATAAGAAAGCCTTCCTCAGTGATCAGTGCAAAGCAATAGAGGAAAATAATAGAATGGGAAAGATTAGAGATCTCTTCAAGAAAATTACAGATATGAAGGGACCATTTCATGCAAAAATGGGCACAATAAAGGACAGAAATGGTATGGACCTAACAGAAGCAGAAGATATTAAGAAGAGGTGGCAAGAATACTCAAAAGAACTGTACAAAAAAAGTTCTTAATGATCCAGATAACCGAGATGGTGTGATCACTCATCTAGAACCAGACATCCTGGAGTGCTAAGTCAAGTGAGCTTTAGGAAGCATGACTATGAACAAAACTAGTAAAGGTGATGGAATTCCAGCTGAGCTATTTCAAATCCTAAAAGATGATGCTGTGAAAGTGCTGCACTCAATATGTCAGCAAATTTGGAAAACTCAGCAGTGGCCACAGGACTGGAAAAGGTCAGTTTTCATTTCAATCCCAAAGAAAGACAATGCCAAAGAAGCTTCAAACTACTACACAATTGCACTCATTTCACCTGCTGGCAAAGTAATGCTCAAAATTCTCCAAGCCAGGTCTCAGCAATATGTGAACAGAGAATTTCCAGATGTTCAAACTCGATTTAGAAAATGCAGAGGAACCAGAGATCAAATTGCCAACTTCTGCTGGATCATATGATATGGAGAGATATCTATATCATATAGAGAAATATCATATCATTTGGAGAAATGTCAATAACCTCAGATATGCAGATGACACCACCCTTATGGCTAAAGCAAAGAAGAACTAAAGAGCCTCTTGATGAAAGTGAAAGAGGAGAGTCAAAAAGTTGGCTTAAAGCTCAACATTCAGAAAACTAAGATCATGGCATCTGGTCCCATCACTTATGGCAAATAGATGGGGAAACAGTGGAAACAGTGACAGACTTTAATTTGGGGGGCTCCAAACTCACTGCAGATGGTGATTGCAGACATGAAATAAAAAGACACTTGCTCCTTGGAAGAAAAGTTATGACCAACCTAGACAGCATATTAAAAAGCAGAGACATTACTTTGCCAACAAAGGTCTATCTAGTCAAAGCTATGGTTGTTCCAATAGTCATGTACGGATGTGAGGGTTGGACTATAAAGATGGCTGAGTGCCAAAGAATTGATGCTTTTGAACTGTGTTGGAGAAGAGCCTTGAGAGTTTCTAGGACTGCAAGGAGATCCAGCCAGTCCATCCTAAAGGAAATCAGTCCTGAATATTCTTTGGAAGGACTAAGGCTGAAGGTAAAGCTCCAATACTTTGGCAACCTGATGGCAAAGAACTGACCCTGATGCTGTGAAAGATTGAAGGCAGGAGGAGAAGGGGACGACAGAGGATGAGCTGGTTGGATGGCATCACCAACTCAATGAACATGAGTTTGAGCAAACTCGGGGAGTTGATGATGGACAGGGAAGTCCTGCATGTTGTGGTCCATGGGGTCATAAAGAGTTGGACATGATTGAGCAACTTAACTGAAGTTTAAAAATAGTCTGTATAATGTGATCTTGAAAATATAAAGTACATATTTATATATGCATAGAGAAATATCAAAACAGTGATTATCTCCAGGTGGTATGAAATTCTTGTGTATGTTTTTCTTTATGTTACAAATTTGCTTCACTGAAAATTTCTTTTCTATTTTTTTCTTTTTTGGTAATGGAAGAAGGAAATCTCAATAATTAAAAGAAAAACGGTCTGTATCATTCCAGTTTACACTTCATTATCTACTCTTTTAATTCTTTAATTTACTCTCTAATTGATCAGTGAGTGTAGTTTTGTCTTTTCTAACCTGGAAACTGAATGTCTTACAAAAAATACTTTTGATGTGGAGAGCTTTCCTATTATTCTCAATGTTTCTTTCAGACCAGAGCAATTAAGCCCCCTTTAAACAGTGCCTTTACTCTAGGGATAGCACAAGTCTGCAGTAGTCACTAACTCACCAACATCCTTTAGCTGCAGGTCCCCATAATTCCACAGTGGAATTACTGATTGTCTGTAATAGGTGCAGATCTTTTACTGACACTGCAAAGAGGTGCACCTCTGCTTCAGAATGGCATTAGCAGGGCCTCCATTTCTCTTCCATCTGTTCAGAGTACCTAAATCATAGTATTCAAACAACTTAATTAGGAAAGCTGAGAGTGGCATTACTAACAAAGGTCATTTTCAGTTTACCAGAACATTCTCAAGCAATAGGTATTAATAATGTTTTTGGTGTGAGCCAACAAATCTGAGGGAGCACATCTGATTCCTGCAGCTAGCTCAAAGCCAAATGAGAAAATTGTTACAGAAAATAACAGATGGTCTCAGATCAAATATATCTCCTCAGAGGAAAAAGGAACAAACATAGAAAATAACTCCCAACATGGTCAGGACATTCAACTGAAGAAACATCAATATATAGACAATTCAATTAAAAATTATGTGTCCAGGGTTTGTTATGCTATCAGTCTTTGATTTAGCGGTCTGGGAATGATAGTTAAAATAAAGTAGGAGAATCAGAACAGCCCATGAAGTTCTAAAATTCCATGCCATATTTGTTAAAGTATTTTGTAATTGTGAGGGCAAGCAACGCGTAATTGAATTTCTCTAAATCGACTTCAGGTAAAATGGGTGGAGAAGGGCATGAGTGGAGAAGGGCATGACAAGCCACTCAACCCATTTCACAGATGAAGTAGATTTAGAGAAATTCAATTACCTGCTAGGTCACACATCTAGACTGGCAAAACTAGCCTTAAAAAACATTTCAGCTTGACTCTGGAGCTAACGTACTCTCCTTTGCTTTACCTGGATGTAAATTGGTATAGCCACTATAGAGAACAGTACAGAGTTTCCTTAAAAAACTAAAAACAGAGCTAACATACGATCCAGCAAGCCCACTCCTGGGCACATACCCAGGGAGAACCATGATTCCAAAAGACACATGCACCAGAATGTTCATTGTAGCACTGTTTACAATAGCCAGGACATGGAAGCAACCTAAATGTCCATCAGCAGAGGAATAGATAAGGAAGATGTGGAGCATGCAAGGAACAAAATAATGCCATTTGAAGCAACATGGATGGACCTAGAGATCTCATACTGAGTGAGCTTAAATGAGACACAGAAAGACAAATACCACATAATATCGCTTATATGTGGAATCTTAAACAATGGTACAAATCAACTTATTTACAAAATAGAAATAGAGTTACATATGTGGAAAACAGACTTATGGTTGCCAGGGGGTAAAGGCAGGAGGAATCAATTGGGAAATTGGGATTGACATATATACACTGTGATATATAAAATCGATAATTAATGAGAACCTCCAGTATGGCACAGGGAACTCCAGTCAATGCTCTGTAGTGGCCTGTATGGGAAAAGAATCTAGAAAGAGTGTATACATACATGAACGTATAATTGAATCTAAGAAGAGTGTATACATACATGAATGTATAGTTGATTCACTTTGCTGTACATCTGAAACTAACACAACATTGTAAATCACTTATCCTCCAATACAAATTGGAAAAAAGAGACTGTAGACTCAAAAAAAAAGCTGGGATTTCACTGAAGATCAGGGCTACAAGACCAGAGTTTAGAGCACCTGATTTATATTGTTTACTGTCATGGGGTGGTGAAATTATTTATAATAATAAATGCAATTTTAAAAATCATCCAGTTTGAAATCATATTGGAAACAATATTGCTGTGTCCAGGAAACACTATTGCCTAAAACTCCACAATTTTCGTGATGAAATAAAAAGCATTGCTTGGCTTGACTAAACTGCTGACACACACAGACTTTCCAAAAACAGAAAGAGTGCTCTGCTCACTTCTTGTGATTCACTGCATTGTGTGCAAAGATGTGTGTGTCTTAAGAAACATAAAACAACAGAGAAGAAAGGTGGAAAGAGGTGCTCTTTTTGATTTGTAAATGGCCTCACATGTCCTTTGTTATTCCACTGACAATTTTTAGACTCTTGGACCTTTTGATATTCCTCCATCAAAACTTTCTTTCTCAGTGTCTGTCTCATTTCAAAGGGATACTAGCTAATCCATGCCACTGAGCTACCCTTAATTCACAGGCACTTTAACTGTAGCTGGTGCCTTAACTCAAAGGAAAGATTCTAACACTGGGATTTCAAGCCAAAGTAGCCTCTGGGCTCTGGAGTGCCTTTCATTAGAGAATCTGCTGGACTGTATTCAAACTCTTCAGAGAAAGACATTGTGTTTCATTCATCTTTCCATTTCCAGCACCCAGAAAAATTCTTGTCCCCTAGTAAAAACTCCATATGTGCTTGTGGAATGAAAGAAGGAATGAAAGGATGAAATCAACTAGAGGGATCTTTTATAGCAGGTCCCAAGTATTGTTGATTAATAAATATAATGTTTGTCTACTATTAAACCTATTTGGCTGAATTTTGCTCATACTGTTGTTGATCCCGGGTTTGGGTGCCTAACGCACAGTGAGGGCAAACAAACCAAAACATTGGAATTTGGAGAAGAGAAAGGTTTATTGCAAGGCCCAAGCAAGGAGAATGGGCGGCTCTTGTTCGAAAAGCTCAAACTCCTTAACAGTTCCAGGGAAGGGTTTTTTAAAAATGATTTTATTTATTTATGTAGTTTTGGCTATGCTGGGTCGTCGCTGCTGTGAGGGTTTTCTCTAGTTGTGGTGAGCAGGGGCTACTCTTCATTGTGGTGCTTGGGCTTCCCACTGTGGTGTCTTCCCCGTGGAGCATGGCCTCTAGGCATGTGGGCTCAGTAGTTGTGACTTGTAGGCTCTAGAACACAGGCTCAATAGTTGTGTCACATGGACTTAGTTACTCTGCGGCATGTGGGGTCACCCCAGATCAGGGATTGAGTCTGTGTCTCCTGCATTGGCAGGTGGATTCTTTACCACTGAACCACTAGTGAAGCTCTCAGAGAAGTGTTTAGACAAAATCTGGGGGAGAAGGGCTGCAGGCTGTGTGACCTTCTTCTGTTTGGTTGGTGATAAGGTAATGGGGTCACATCTCAATTATCAGCCATCTGATTCCAACCAATCTGGAGGTCTAAGTACTTGTGCTCAGCCTGAAGTTACAGCCTCCCACCTGGGTCGGGGGGAAAACTTAGCTCCAGTAGAAAAACTCCAGTAGAGATATATTGATTGAAACTTTGCTTAAAACTGTACTGGTGGGACTTCCCTGGTGGTCCAGTGGTTAAGAATCCACACTTCCAATGCAGGGAGCACAGGTTTGATCCATTGGTCTCACATATACCCCTCAAGGAGAACATTGCTTTATCCTACACGACTGTTTCCTGACAGTCCTCTGTTTCTGCATTCCCTCTCTTCCCTCATTAGTAACTGAATCTGCTGTTTGGAACTCAGGGAAGGTCAGGAAGGCTGTAGCCTTTTCCCTACAAACAAGAAACAGGGGACATGTAAAGGCTTTTGTAGGCTAGAGGGCACTGCAGGGTCCTGCTCCATTTCAACCCCCCCTTTTGTGATACTCCTCGATCTGGAGGGGAACAGGTGTTGGAATCATAAACTCAGTAGAGGAACTTGGTTTTAGTGGGACTTTTTCAGTAACTGAAATCCTCATTCATCTTGAGTCCACTGCCATCAAAGACGGGGCATGTTCCTTCTGTTTAAGGGACCGAGAGGAGGAGTGATTTGCCTGATATCTCTTTGTCTGTTCCTGTTTCTCTGTCTCTGCCCTCGTTTCCTCTCTCTCTCACACACACACCCTCCAGCTCTCTGCATCTCTCCCAGCAGCCTTTGTAATAAATCGAGAGCTCCACAACTGCCTATACTGTGCAGCTTTAAAAAGAGAAAGCTGTCTGAAAGATGCACAAATATTGTGACTCCCTGGAATGAAAGCTTCTCTCCTGGGAGTCAGAAGAGAAAGCGTGTTGAAATCTCAACCTCTTTGAACATACCATCCTTTAAGTAAAGCTCCTATTTAACAGCGGTCCCTGGGGGTTCTGGGCTTGTCATCTTCCTGGAACTCTTTCTCACTGGACTGATTATTAGTGAGCAGGCTAATGCTGGATGGAGGAAAGCCAGTCTGAGCTTGGGCTTTGTTCAGGGACTGTATCTTCTGGATGGTCAATCTGTCAGCAGCCTATAATTTGATTTCAGATTTTTCTCAATTGTGCTTTTAATTCCTCCCTGGGCATAGATCTTTTTAAAGGAAAATGGTGGGGTAGAAAAAAGTGGCTTTAAAATCAGACAAATCTAGGTTCAAATCCCTGTTTCCTTACTTACACTGTGATCCTGAGCACATCACTTAATTCCTCTCAGCCAAATTTTCCCATGTGTAAAAGAGGATTAATAACACCAGCTTGGTGGAATTGTTATGCTGGTCAGTAGGCTAAATGGAATGGAGCTGAGAGGTGGTCAGCCAGCTTCCCAAAATGGACTCCCTAAGGAAGAGCAACACAACTCTGGGGACTTTCTTGCTCTGTATTCTCTGGGGCAATGGTGTTGATGGGGAGAGGGGGGAACAGGAAGCCATTGCACTGCTTCCTGTCTGAGCGCTTGTTTACATTTTCTTCTTGTTTGAGAAATGCTAATAAGGCAATGATCCATTTAAGCCACAGGGTCTCAACGTCCAGCAAAGGGCAGTGAGTCACGCCTGCGATCTGCCCTTTTGCCTGCTACAGGGGCTTCTGTTGCTCTGTGTTCCTTTCAGGAATGCCTTGTTCTCCCCAAACAGCTCTTAGCAGCCCCATGTGAACGAGGTCACAGCAGGCTGGTGGCAGCTGGCACAGAGCAGGGCCAGGAGCAGTTACTACTCTGATGGCTTTCCTTTTGCCTCCCAGCCTTCCTCCCCAGCCTCTGCTCTGGTTTGGAGAGTGTGGACATTTGTCAAGACTGGGCTCTACTGAAGCATTGGCAGAGTTACTGTGACTTGGAGAGAAATGCTTCCAGCAACTCTGGCCCAGCGGTCCATGTGAGAAGGGATGCTCTCCCAAGCAGCTGGCTGAGCCGCTCTGCCTCCCAGAGATGCCTGGAATTCCCTCCAACCTCCAGTATCCTGTGATGCTCTCTCTCCCATCACTCCCTAAACAACTTGCCCACTCATCAGAGGTGGGTGGAGAAAGGGAGGAAAGAGGGAAAAGTGTCACTAAACAGAAACAAATTGACATCTTTGGGTCCTAAAAATGATTCATGCTGAATCATTAACTCACTAGTCAATCAATAATTTCACGCTTTTAAAACAAATTGATTTAAAGACTAATAATTTAGTAGAAGATGTAAAAGATATTTACACAACAATTGTTGTGTGCCAGGCACTGTCCTGAGCTCTTTAGAGATGTCATCTATCCTGCAAGGTATGTGGGCTCTCAAACCAGATCTCAATTTGAATTTTGAATTTGAGGTAGAGCAGCCATGTGGCCTTGGGTAATTTATTATTTTACCTCTCTGAGCATCAGTGTCCCTATCAGTTTCTTTGAAACATCAGAGAAATATTTCCCTAATCATCATGTCTAAGGTAACACCACACACCCCACCACCATCTTTCAGAGCACTATTATTTTTAGCCACAATAACTGTCTATTGAGAGTCCCCTTTTTGCTAGGCTTGGCTTCTAGTGCTGGGGATACAACAGGAAACAACTATCCCATGGAACTTACACTCTAGTAGGGAGAGAGAGTGAAAGTGAAAGTGAAAGAGTCGTGTCTGGCTCTTTGCAACCCCATGGACAACATAGTCCTTGGAATTCTCCAGGCCAGAATACTGGAGTGGGTAGCCTTTCGCTTCTCCAGGGATCTTCCCAACCCAGGAATTGAACACAGGTCTCCTGCATTGCAGCAGGATTCTTTACCAGCTGAGCCACAAAGGAAGCCCAAGAATACTGGAGTGGGTAGCCTATCCTTCCCCCAGCAGATCTTCCTGACCCAGGAATCAATCCAGTGTTTTCTGCATTGCAGGCAGATTCTTTACCAACTGAGCTATGAGGGAAGCCCAGTAGGGAGAGAGTGACAGACAAATAAGCAAACAGATAATAAATATATAAATAATATCTAAATTCCCTTTTTACCATCTATCTCCCTCAATAAAATTATTAGCTCCTTGAGGGCAAATTATCACCTGTTTTGACTTCTGCTGAATTCTCAGTGCCCAGCATAGTGTTTAGCACAACACATGTTTAAAAACTCAAGTAAATAAATAAAGTTTAACTTTTTCGAAGAGAATAAAGTAGATAATCCATGCTTGAAGCTCTTAGCATAGTGCTTGGAATACGGTAAATATGTAATAAGTTGGTGGTTTTTCAGTCAGATTCCAAAGCTGTGTGCTTAACCACTTCACCACATTGTGTTTATTATAATGATAACTATAACAATAATAATGTGTTGTTTTTATTATAGAATTACATATACCAATGTATAATTTACTTACCAAGTTCTATTGTATACCATGGACTGTCTAGGCATATTAAAATAATACCTTATTTAATTATAACTCCACAATAATCCTTAAGTACTATTAGTCCTTAAGTAAGGTAGACATTCTTAACCTTAAGTACCAAATTCCTATAATAAAAAGCAGAGTGTAGTAAGTGCCAAAGACAGGCACAAACAAAATACTGTGTGATTTCAGAGGAGGAAGAGATTCATGTGGTCAGGGTGGCTGGAAGAATTTTGATAAAAGAGAATCTCAGAGGATGGCAGTGTCTGAACATGGAGATAGCAGGGCGGGGTGGGATGGGGCACCCTGAGGCAGAGAGGAAAGCCTGAGAAAGGGCACAAAAGAGTGTACACAAGGGTGTGCTGTCCTCACAGAGGCGGAAGTGTGGTACATGAAGGGAGAGGTAGGTAAGGCTGGAAGTGGAGGGGAAGGCGGCTCTCAAATGCCAAGGTAAGAAATTTAAACTTCCTTTCATAAGCAATAGGGAGCCATTAGAATTTTTAAGCAGAAGGATATAAAGAACCAGAATTGTGAACTTGAAGATTAATTTAGTTCTAGACTAGATGGAAAGGAAATGAGGCTGCAATTGCCAGGCAGAGTCCCAGTTTGGGGACGTGGTGGCGACCCCAAAATGAAGAAAACACGTGTGAAGAGCAGACTCACCTGGCTCAGTGAAGGACGAGGGAGAGGCTGTGAGCTTTAAGATTCAGAGGCTGCTGCTCTTCCTGGCTGCCTGGCACGCTGCTAAGCTCGGGCCCGGGCCCTTGATTGTTCTCTAACCTGGGCAATTTTTCAATAAACCTTTCTCCTGAGGGATTTAGGACTCTCTATTACTTAAGACTGTCTCTGTTTTCCATGACTTCATGTAGAATGATCATAATAGAACAGTGCCCTGGGGCAGTGTTGGTACAAGGCTGGCATTCACTCTAACCCTAACCAAAGAGACTTAAATTGAATTGAATTATTGGTTATGGCCACTCCTCTGGGTTTCCACCAAAGTTGAATCCAGCTTCTGCCTCCAGGAACCTAGACACAGATAGAGCTAAACCAAGTGGCTCTTCTGCCCACTCTGGGAGGCCGTGTCCACCTGGGATCGCGGTGACTGAATGGCTGGAATGGGATGGTTCCGTTGCTGCGGCAGCTGGTCTGTGTGCACAGATGCTCACAGGTGCTAGGTGGGGCCATGATGTCCAAAAATGACAGTACTGGTGTTTGGAACCTACAGAAATAAAGCTATGTTGGTAACTACCTTCACAAGTGCATGGATAGATTTACACTAAATTTGGCAGATATTTTGGGGGATGATATGACTTAAAGGTTTTACATGAAATTTACTTTTGAGTCTGTGTGTGGCAGGGATGGGGAGGTGGTTTCTAGTTGGTACCTGAAAGAGATGGAAGGCATCCTGCATGGCCACAGGAGCTGACGCAGAAAATAGACAGTGCTTTAAAATATGAGCCCTGAACTGAAGTTCGTAAGGGTAGATGATCCCAAGGCTAGCTGTAAATTTTTATTCAAGATTCTTCTCACAAGGGCAATTCTGTTTAGCGTGTTTTAGGCAGGTTGTGGCAAGAAGTTATTTAATTGTCATTGGGTAATAACACCAGGAATAAAGGTTTCAGGGAATCCAGAGAAATTCATATGCCCTCTTCTGGTAATTTTCCAAACACTAAAATCAGAGTCTTCATAACCTAAGGTCAACAATATATCACAGGATACCTGGTGTACCGGCCTGAAACCGTGACCTTATTCTTGGATATCGTCCATCTGCTCTTGACTCTTCAGGTGCAGGGACCTAACCCTGAACTCCAGGGTGCACACTATACCTCTCCATTCTGCCTGCACCTCTATAAATGACTCCGTTTTGAATTACCTAATTTGGGTGTGTCTCCTGTTTCTTGCTGGGGTACTTCAGATCCACCTTGTTTTTCACAGACTCCATGACTTCATTTCCCCTCCAGGCCTTGGAGGTTAAAAAATGCATTCTCTGTCTCTTACCACCTACCTCCAAATCGTGTGCAGGATTTCCACTCTTGTGGGGCCCCTTTCTGTTCTACTATTCTCTCCTTATCATGCAAGTCTCCCAGTGAGCTCTTTGTATAACTTAAAAGTAGATGACGCATTCATTCAGATCTGTCCTCTCTTTTTCTTTGCTGTAAAACTAAATCACTGAATCTATTAGCTGGTCTTGTGTAGCTAAAACCCTGTTTGGGTCATTTCTCAATTCTTAGCAGTGGGTCAGTGCATGTTGTCCCCAGTCATTTAAAACCACACCATCAGAAAGGCAGAGATTGCCTTTCCATGTAAGTGTATTAACACCTGTGTTGGTAACTCTGCTTGCCCCTCCCAATTCACCTTTTGTTCTCCAGACTACTGGGTTTTCCCACCTGCTGGATCACACTTAGGTTTGGCTAAAAAAAAGTTACTAGCATGAGATCAATATTTAGGAGGAGAGAGAGGTCAGGGTATTCATTCTCCTCACTCCCCTGCCAGGTTGCTAGGTGGCCCTCCTCCTAAGGTTATGGCTCTTGCTGGGCTCTACAAATAGCTCCCTCACTTTGCCCCCTCAGTCCCAAGATGGGATCAGTATCCCACTATTCTAGTACCTGGGTGCTTTAAGGGTTCCTGTTTGCTCTCTTACCCCTGCCCATGCCTCTGTAAATAGTTCCCCCACTGAACTCTCATCATCCACTTTGGCTGTGCCATCTTCTGAGACCTTTACTGACATAATACATACCTTTTCATGTCATTCAGAGACTGGAAGGCTGAAGTCCACCCCATCATCCTAGACTGGGTCTAATTCAGAAGTCACACTTGGGATCCTAACACTTCAAACCCGATCTATTCCTTCAAGCTCATTATAACTCATATATAGTTTTCATTGATGTGATTTACCAAAATACAATCTGGACTCCAGGAATAAAGTGAATTCAGAATCCTGCTCTCAGGTGGACACCTCCCTGAACACAGGATCCTGACAGAGCCATCCTTGGAGACATAACAAGCAAAAGTCTTTCTGCAGGTCTTGACTTTGACTCCTCTTGGGTTTCCTCCTCTGAGCTAGTCCACATATGGACTATGAGGGCCATTGCTGTCTTTCTAGCCTAGGAGCTCAACTAAAAGCAGACTAGGTCATTTCTTTAGTATGTGTTCACCAGGCTCAAATTCAGGTTTGGAGAAAGACTCCATGGCTCTTCAAACCGAGATGTTTTAACATGCTTCCTTTTGTTAGGACCGACTAGAAAGTTTTAAAAAGTTTCTCGACATGATTGAGATCAATTTATTTATTTTCCACCTAGGTTAGTAAAAAAGACATGTGTAGAGATCTGTGTTAATTGTATCCTTATGAACAGGCACTGGGGGCAGCTGCTTAGCTGGCCTGTCAGTTATTTTGGTACTTGAACTTAGGTCTCTAAATATTGATGGTCAATTTGCAAGATAATTCAAGGTAAGAAGATCAGAAAAAGAAAAAGAGAACTGTTGTCCCAGGGATATTGTCAATCCTCTTTCTAGAAGATCAGTCTTCTAGAATGGATGCTCAACTGATTGTCTGTGCCTGTGTCAGAAACTTTCCTATAGGGGTAAAATAAGAGAGGAAGCTTTGAGCTTGCCCAGAAGGTAAAATGAGCCACAACCAGCCTTCTTGCCTGTGAGGATAGTGCCATCTTAGATGATGACAACGACCTGTTGAGCACAGAAACCAGGGACTAAGGCTGACTAAAGTAAAGTGAGCAAAGGAAGAAGGAAAGGGGGAAATGGGGCAAAGGCTGAGCTGTGTTTTTTTTAAGGCCTCATTCTCTCTCAGCTAGTGCAGGGGAGATGAGCACCATCAGTGACTGAACTGCAGGCTGATGTGTTAGAAGGAAGGTGAGCAAATTAATTCAGTTATTTTGACAGCAGCTAATGTGCAAGTGTGGGTTTGAGCTCAAGTCTGTTCCTTTTGCCTTGGTGTATTCGTGCTCACTTAAATGTGTAATGTTAATAATCCATGTAGAAAAGATGCATCATGTCCACGTTCTATAAAACTCAGTTTCTAGGAAAAATGATTGCATGATTAATGATCACTTACTATACATCCCATTGGTGGATTCCTCATTCCTCTTCTGCGCTCCCAACTATATCTCATGAATTAGATACATGCCTGTTTTCGAATCCTGCAAGACGCTGCAGGTTGAAAGGGACCATAGAAACGAGTTCCCCAATGTTTGAGATAGGTGCCCAAAATATGTCTCTTGCTTTGGCAATTCAACCTGTGTTTGGAAGGCTGGAAATCCTTGGGAACAACACATAAGAAATCTCACCAACCTAGCCCGTCCAGAGTCAGAGAAGGATCAAATGGACTGCCCACAGCATTGTCCAGTGATCCTCAAAGGAACGAAAAGTAAGGATGACCCCAAGACCTCATAAAAATACATCTCCATCTCCTTGTACTGGGCTTCTTTTCTTCTCTCCCTCATGGTGGTTTGCTTTTAACCCCTTCCATTCCAGAGGGAGTCTACCTTTAGTGCACCACTATAAAACCTTTCTCTCTTGAGTTCCATCTGTCACTCTCAAGAGTCCCCCTCGGTGTGAAGTAATTAGCCTCCAACTAATAAAAAAAAAAAAAAAAAATAAAGTACTGAAAGGAGACTGTGGGACCCTCTAACTTAAAAAAAAAAAAAAAAAAAAGAGTCCCCCTCGCGTCTTCCCCTTCCCTGGGGCTTCCCTGCTGGCTCAGACGGTAAAGAATCTGCCTGCATTGCAGGAGACCCATGGCTTCCCATTGCACTGTATGCTCAACTAAATACTTGGTTATTATTTTTATAATAATAAATATTATTTTAAAATAATATTTTATACATTAATATTTCTTACATAAGGTGATATTGGTATTGTCTGGAGACACAGATTTTGTAGCACAAAGTGAGGGTGGCTCTTGGCAACACATCTGTGTCTCTTAAAGTGGGTTTCCACTAATATCCAAAGAGTTAAAAGTGACCAGAATGAAGAAGAAATATTTGACAACATATCAATTTAATGGAGATCCAAAACATTCAAAAGAAACAACCAGAACTCAACATTGCTGGGAGAGGTGAGACTTGCCACAGGATAGATTTCTTGGGTCTCATTATGAAACCTCTACATATAGAACCATGTCCTGTACTCACAGCCTTCCTGGAATAAGTTGGAGTCTCCAACAAACTACAGTGCCTTTGTAAGCTCACCTCTAGTCTGTGATGAAAAAAATCAAACATATAAGTGAAGCATCCAAGTTTAGAAGCATTGGGCAACAGAAATGGTGTCAGTTGGTCCCTCATTTGGACCTCACATTTACGGCTCTTCTTCTCCTTCTCTGTTTCCTCCCTACCCCACCTCTGGTGTCTTTCTGCCTGGTACGACTCATTTCACTTCTGCCCCTCCATAAGATCCTTTCCCCATCCTTGTCCTTTGGTGGGCTGCGGCTATGTGTGTCTTGAGCCCTGTGCTAAGTTGTAAGGCTTCTGTGTTCTCAGTCTCTCCCAGATTCACTTTGCCCAGCTTAATCCTCCCTTCTTCTCTGCAGCTTAGTCCTTGTTTCTTCTTGCCGGCGTCTCCAGGCAGCAATGATGGCTTCATCATCCATTTCCTCCTCCTCCTCCCTGTCAGTGCTTCTCCAATACCGGGACCGCCGCCCTGAAGCAAACCTCCCTTCTTCTCTCTTTTCCATCCTCTCTTTCTCTCCCTCCTCTTCAGATCTCATGAAACTCTGGGTGAATTTCCTCTTGGCTCCAAATTCAGAAAAGTCTGACTTGGATGACTCTTCCACATCTTCCCAGTCCCTGGATCTGGCCCCATTTGGACGCCGTGGTTCTGGGGACTCTTCTCCTTCAGAGGGCTCGGGGGTCCGGCGGAAAAAGTAGGGCTCTGGGCTTTCCTCTCGGGAGCCTGAGGTCTCACTAAACGTGGACCTGGAGAATGTGTGCATCTCTCTGCCTTCCCTGGTGGAGGAAGCAGAGAACCGTGAAGTGCTTTTTACCGAGTTGCTGTTGGTCTCGTGGTAGGAGGAGGTGTCCTGTTCCTCTGACCGAGATTTGGAGAACTTGTAACTGGAAGACTTAGATTCTGTCTCCCGAAGCAGGGAAGATCTGGTGTACTTTTCCCTGGAGCTTCCAGACCAATCACTTTGGGGAGGAGATTTTTCCTCTGTCCTGAGGCCACTGAGCCACTTATTAATACTGTTATCCATCTCTCTGCCAGCTCTGCTGCCGCTTCCATAGCCATCAGAGACAGCCAGGGAGGAGAAGGTGTCTGTTTCGGGTTTCTGGGAATTGCTGCGGGAAGAATACCGGAAGCTCCCTATGGCGCTGTCAGTGTCCTCATCCCTGTCACCCACGTCATCATCCTCATCCTCATCTTCCTTGACCTTCTTCTTCTTGAAAAGGGAGCTGCGTTTGTTGTCGGAGGCCAGCTTCTCCATTTTGTACTCAGACATCTTCTCCCTCAGCTCTGTTTGCATCTCCTTCTCCTTCCGGCCAAGCTCCTTTAGGTCAATATTGTCAGCAAAGAGGCTATAGATAGGCTTGCTGGTCCCCTTCACTTTGCTCCCAGCACCTTCAGCTCTTGTGCTACTCATGGTATGGGAGGACAACACAGACTGGGTCTCAGAGCTGGGTCTTGCCTGGCTTGGAGGCAGCAGGCAGCCCCCCAGGGAGGAACTGCTCTGTCCACTGAGCATGGAGCCTTGGTCATCTCCTAGGCAGCTGCCTGCTGGTGCCACCTTCATGCTTACAACGGATGGTGGGCGGGACGACAACAGCATTTCATTTTGCTTCTGGGCAAGAGTTTCACTGACTACGTTGGCAATCCAGTTCTGTATGCTGGCAATGGAAATTGCGTCTCCAGGCCCCACATGCAGGTTAGGTAGAGGTGTGGTGGGGGTGGAAGCCAAGCATCTGCCTACTTTGCTCAGGGCCTGAGAGGGAAGGGAGCTGTGGCTCTGGGTGCTGAGCACTGATGCTGTGTCCCCATCAGCGCTGACTGAGGGGGCTGCTGGCCAGAACGCAGACAGGGGGATGCTCCCACTGGCAGCTGAGCTGTCTGCCTCCCAGCTCCCCATGGACTGGCTCTCCTCCAGGGTCTGCTTGCTTCTCTCCAGCAGCTCCAGCCTCCGCTGCCTCTTCTTGACCAAGGCCAGGTCCTCTCCCTTGCCGAGCTCCACCACCTCCTCCTTGTTCTCACTGCCCACCTTCTTCTGGTGTTTCAGCTTCCAGGCCTGGTAGGCAGACAGATTGACATCAGAGAGGCTTTTCTTCTCTCCCTCCACCTCCTCCGCACCTTGCTCACTGCTGCCATCTCCTGCCTCTGAGTCCTTCTTGTGAAATCCAAATTGGATTCTCTTGATCTTCCACCTTTCCAGGGCAGTGAGTTTGTCCTTGTTTCTGCTGCAGAAGTTATAGAAGGAGCTGGCCTCAGAGGCCACACTCTCCTCGTCATCCTCCCGCAGCCTGCTCCCCACCTCCGAGCTGGCATCCACCTCCTCTCTCTTGTTCCTGGAGTGGTACTTCCGGGAAGCCTCCTTCTCAATCTCCTGCAGCCTCTGGTTCCACATGTCCCAGGTGCTCTCCGTGGACATGGAGTCAGAGCGGCGTCTCCCGCCTCTGTTCTGGCTGCTCATCTCCAGCTGCTGCTTCAGGACCCGGATGTCATGGCTGCTCACACTCTCGGAGGTGCTGCTTTCGCTCAGCGTGTGCCTCCTTCTTCTCCTCACGAAGGAGCCGCCATCGCTCTCCTCCTCCTCTTCCTCCTCCCTACCCCACCTCCGCTGCCCTTCTGCCTGGTACCTCTCATTTCGGCTCTGCCACTCCCAGATGATTCGCTCCACATCCTCATCTTCAGGCTCCTCACCTTGACGAGAGGAGGCTGAGAACCTGCCGTCCTCGCCCTGCGGGACCTTGCCCGTGGGGAGGCTCTGCCCCCTTTTCCACGCCTCGCAGAGCTTCTCCTCCTCCTCCTCACGGATGAGGGTGAGGGGCTTGGAGGCCTGGCTGGCCCTCCCCAAGGAGGAGCCACTCAGGTGACTGGCAGCGTCGTCCTCCTCCTCCACCGTGAGGGTGCGCACTCTGGCCGCCGCGGTGCTCCCGGCGTCCTCGTCCTCCTCCGCCGCCTCCTCCCCCAACTCCCTGCTGAAGTCCTCTTCTCGCTCCTCCATCAGCTTCTCGTTGAGCTCCCGGAGCTGCTTCAGGAAGCCGTCGTTGGGGTAGATGGCCCGCTTCTTGCGCACAGTCATCAAGGCCTCCAGGACGGCCATGTTGTGGAAGATCATCAGGTAGGCTACTACCAGCACGGCCGAGCGACTGATGCCCATTTCACTGCTGACCAGGACTTTCCCTGAGAAGAAAACACAGCAGGTGGTGATGTAACAACAATAGTTTGGCTGTTTTTTGTTTGTTTTTTTTTTTTTGTTTGTTTTTTTAAGTTTAGATGTGCTGGATTTAGTATGTTTCCTTTGCCTCTCATATTCATCCATGCTCAAGTCACATTAGGGACAAGCACCATTGTCCCCATATTACAGAAGTCAGACAGAGCAGTGAGGCTACCCTGTGCTTGTGGAAACATTTTCTGAGCATGTGCAAGGATTGGGGAGTGGGTGGGAAACAAAGGCTCTAACGGCTGTCCCCACTTTTGAAACACCGAGCCCACTTCTGCGCTGTGCTTAGTCGCTCAGTCGTGTGCCCAGCTGTTTGCAGCCCCTCTGACTGTAGCCCGCCAGGCTCCTCTGCCCATGGGGATTCTCCAGGCAAGAAGACTGGAGTGGGTTGCCAGGAGTGCATTTCTGCTTTCCACCAACCTGAGCATCAGAAGGAGGAAAAATAAAAGAATAGGGGTAATGGGGAAGAAAGGAGAAAACGAACAAGGCTAAGATGAATGAATCAGAAAGTAGAATCTCAGTGTTGGAAATGACCACAAGTCATTTGAGAATTCCCTTTACAACATCCTTGATTCTGGACAATCCATCTTTCAGAATCTGCCAGATAGTTCCAGTGACAGAGAGCTCAGTATCTTGGACAGAGAGAATACAAACACATCTCTCACTCCATATTTACGTCATTCTAATTTTCTGAAAATTCTTTTCCATGTTAGGGCAAAGAATAACTCTCTGTAACAGGCATTCAGTATTCCTACTGTGACATACTAGGGTAAATAATAAATATATGAATTAGGTCTTTAATACAAAAATTTTAAAGAAAATCACTATTATATTCACTGAAGTTTTTTTTTTTTTTTTCCTTTTCCTGTCTAGTCTGGATCTTTCAATCATCAGACAAACACCTTTCCATGTTTCATTACTATATGATCTACTCTCTTCAGGTCAAACTTGGATTTATTAGCTTTATTCCTAAGGAATTTGTGTCAGTGTGGAACAAGATATTTCAGGTTTGGAATGACCCATATGGAGTAGAGTGGGCCCCTCATTACTCTTGTTCTAGGTACTGGGCCTTCACTGATGCCAGCTGAGCTTGCAATGTGGGTGGATATGTCATACAATGAACTCAAATTATTGTTTATATCAACTGAAACCTGTAAAGCCTTCTAAAACTGCTATTAAGTCATGTCTCTCTTTTCTTGTAGCATTCTTAAAGCATAAGGATAGTTGTACAAATTCCTATGAATGCTTTTGGTAAATATAGCCTGTTCTTACAGCCTAACAGAAGCTTTTCCAAGTCTCAACTTTACCATTCAATACATTAGTGATTCCCCAACCCCTCCCTCTACCTTGCCTCCTTCATAAAAATGATAAACATGCCTTCCATGCCTTCATTCTAATAACTGTTTAAAATGCACATTGGGATCACTAGAGATCTCCTTCCAGGCTGTCATCAATCTGTTTGCCAGCAGTCTTCAGGGATATTTATTAAATCATTCAGGACTCCTATCTTACAATATGGGATGGGGGTGACTTTTATTATTATATCTTTGTACCAGTTAAGGCCATGTCTTTGTCTTATAGCAGGTCAGAGACCCAGGCAAGACTTGAGGGTACCTGAGATCCAGTAATACTGAAAGGCCAATTACCAAAGGCCAGCAGTCACTAGGGGTAGGTAAGCAAGCCACTAAAGAATTAAGGCCTTACAAATAGTTGAGAAAAGAAGTGAAAGGCAAAGGAGGAAATGAAAGATATAACCATCTGAATGCAAAATGCCAAAGAATAGCAAGGAGACATAAGAAAGCCTTCTTAAGTGAACAAAGGAAAAGAAACAGAGGAAAATAATAGAATGGGAAAGACTAGAGGTCTCTTCAAGAAAATTAGAGATACCAAGGGAACATCTCATGCAAAGATGGGCACAAAAAAGGACAGAAATGGTATGAACCTAACAGAAGCAGAAGATATTAAGAAGAGGTGGTAAGAATACAGAGAAGAACTGTACAAAAAAAGGTCTTAATGACCCAGATAACCACAATGGTGTGGTCACTCAACCAGAGCCAGACATCCTGGAGTAGAGAGTGAAGTCAAGTGAGCCTTAGAAAGCATTACTAAGAACAAAGCTAGAGGAGGTGATGGAATTCCAGTTGAGCTATTTCAAATCCTAAAATAGGATGGTGCTGTTAAGTGCTGCATGCAATATGTCAGCAAATTTGGAAAACTCAGCAGTGGCCACAGGACTAGAAAAGATCAGTTTTCATTCCAATCCCAAAGGTCAGTGCCAGAGGATGTTCACACTACTGCACAATTATACTCATTTCACATGCTAGCGAGGTAATGCTCAAAAATCCTTCAAGCTAGGCTTCAATGGGTCATGGTGGAGAGTTCTGACAAAATGTGGTCCACTGGAAAAAGGAATGGCAAACCACTTCACTATTCTTGCCTTGAGAACCCCATGAAGAGTATGAAAAGGCAAAAAGATAGGACACTGAAAAATGAACTCCCCAGGTTAGTAGGTGCCCAGTATGCTACTGGAGGTCAGTGGAGAAATAATTCCAGGAGAATGAAGAGATGGAGCTGAAGCAAAAACAACACCCAGTTGTGGTTGTGACTGGTGATGGAAGTAAAGTCCAATGCTGCAAACAGCAATATTGAATAGGAACCTGGAATGTTAGGTCCATGAATCAAGGCAAATTGGAAGTGGTCAAACAGGAGATGGCAAGAATGAACATTGACATTTTAGGAATCAGTGAACTAAAATGGACTGGGGAATTTAACTCAGATGACCATTATATCTACTACTGTGGGCAAGAATCCCTTAGAAGAAATGGAGTAGCCATCATAGTTAACAAAAGAGTCCAAAATACAGTACTTAGATGCAATCTCAAAAACGAAAGAATGATCTCTGTTCGTTTCCAAGGCAAACCACTCAGTATCACAGTAATCCAAGTCTATACTCCAACCAGGAATGCTGAAGAAGCTGAAGTTGAACGGTTCTATGAAGACCTATAAGACCTTCTAGAATTAACACTCAAAAAAGATGTCCTTTTCATTATAGGGGACTGGAATGCAAAAGTAGGAAGTCAAGAAACACCTGGAGTAACAGACAAATTTGGCCTTGGGGTACATAATGAAGCAGGGCAAGGTCTAATAGAGTTTTGCCAAGGGAACACACTGGTCATAGCAAACACTCTCTTCCAACAACACAAGAGAAGACTCTACACATGGACATCACCAGATGGTCAATACCAAAATCAGATTGATTATGTTCTTTGCAGCCAAAGATGGAGAAGTTCTATACAGTCAGCAAAAATAAGACTGGGAGCTGACTGTGGCACAGACCATGAATTCCTTATTGCCAAATTCAGACTTAAATTGAAGAAAGTAGGGAAAATCATTAGACTATTCAGGTATGACCTAAATCAAATCCCTTATGATTATACAGTGGAAGTGACAGAGTCAAGGGATCAGGTCTGATAGACAGAGTGCCTATGGATGGAGGTTAGTGACATTGCACAGGAGATAGGGATCAAGACCATTCCCAAGGAAAAGAAATGCAAAAAGGCAAAATGCTTGTCTGAGGTGGTATTACAAATAACTGTGAATAGAAGAGAATCAAAAGGCAAAGGAGAAAAGAAAAGATATACCCATTCAAATGCAGAGTTCCAAAGAATAGCAAGGAGAGATAAGAAAGGTTTCCTCAGCAATCAATGCAAAGAAATAGAGGAAAACAATAGAATAGGAAAGCCTAGAGATCTCTTCAAGAAAATTAGAGATACTAAGGGAATATTTCATGCAAAAATGGGCACAATAAAGGACAGAAATGGTATGGACCTAACAGAAGCAGAAGATATTCAGAAGAGGTGACAAGAATACACAGAAGAACTGTACAAAAAAGATCTTCACGACCCAGATAATCACGATGGTGTGATCACTCACTCACCCAGAGTCAGACATCCTGGAAAGCGAAGTCAACTGAGCCTTAGAAAGCATCACTACGAACAAAGCTAGTGGAGGTGATGGAATTCCAGTTGAGCTAATTCAAATCCTAAAAGATGATGCTGTGAAAGTGCTGCACATGATATGTCAGCAAATTTGGAAAACTCAGCAGTGGCCATAGGACTGGAAAAAGTCAGTTTTCATTCCAATCCCAAAGAAAGGCAATGCTAAAGAATTCTCAAACTACCACACAATTGCACTCATCCCACACACTAGTAAAGGAATGCTAAAAATTCTCCAAGCCAGGCTCCAGCAGTACATGAACTGTGAATTTCTAGATGTTCAAGCTGGATTTAGAAAAGGCAGAGGAACCAGCGATCAAATTGCCAACATCTGCTGGGTCATCAAAAAAGCAAGAGAGTTCCAGAAAAACATCTATTTCTGCTTTATTGACTATGCCAAAGCCGTTGACTGTGTGGATCACAATAAACTGGAAAATTCTGAAAGAGATGGGAATACCAGACCACTTTACCTGCCTCTTGAGAAATCTCTATGCAGGTCAGGAAGCAACAGTTAGAACCGGACATGGAACAACAGACTGGTTCCAAATCAGGAAAGGAGTATGTCAAGGCTGTATATGTCAAGGCTGTATATTCACCCTGCTTATTTAACTTATATGCAGAGTACATCATGAGAAACACTGGGCTGGATGAAGCACAAGCTGGAATAAAGATTTCCAGGAGAAATATCAATAACCTCAGATATGCAATTGACACCACCTTTAAGGCAGAAAGCAAAGAAGAACTAAAGAGCCTCTCGATGAAAGTGAAAAAGGAGAGTGAAAAAGTTGGCTTAAAACTCAACATTCAGAAAACTAAGATCATGGCATCTGGTCCCATCACTTCATGAAAAATAGATGGGGAAACAGTGGAAACAGTGACAGACCTTATTTTGGGGGGCTCCAAAATCACTGCAGATGGTGACTGTAGCCATGAAATTAAAAGACACTTACTCCTTGGAGGAAAAGTTATGACCAACCTAGATAGCATATCAAAATGCAGAGACATTACTTTGGCAAAAAGGTCTGGCTAGTCAAAGCTATGGTTTTTCCAGTAGTCATGTATGGATGTGAGAGTTGGACTATAAAGAAAGCTGAGTGCCGAAGAATTGATGCTTTGAACTGTGGTGTTGGAGAAGACTCTTGAGAGTCCCTTGGACTGCAAGCAGATCCAACCAACCCATCTTAAAGGAAATCAGTTCTGAATATTCATTGGAAAGACTGATGCTGAAGCTGAAACTCCAATACTTTGGCCATCTGATGCAAAGAACTGACTCATCAGAAAAGACCCTGATGCTGGGAAAGATTTAAGGCAGGAGGAGAAGGGGACAACACAGGATGAGATGGTTGGATGGCACCATCGACTCAATGGACATGAGTTTGAGTAAACTCCAGTAGTTGGTGATGGACACGGAGGTCTGGCGTGCTGCAGTCCATGGGGTTGCAAAGAGTAGGACATGACTGAGTGACTGAACTGAACTGAAGCTTCAACAGTATGTGAACTGAGATCTTCCAGATGTAAAAGCTGGGTTTAGAAAAGGCAGTGGAACCAGAGGTCAAATTGCCAACATCTGTTGGATCATAGAAAAAGCAAGAGAGTTACAGAAAAATATCTACTTCTGCTTTATTGACTATACTAAAGCCTTGGAAGGAAAGTTATGACCAACCTAGATAGCATATTAAAAAGCAGAGACATTACTTTGCCAACAAAGGTCCGTCTAGTCAAGGCTATGGTTTTTCCAGTGGTCATGTATAGATGTGAGAGTTGGACTGTGAAGAAAGCTGAGCACCAAAAAATTGATGCTTTTGAACTGTGTTGTTGGAGAAGACTCTTGAGAGTCCCTTGGACTGCAAGGAGATCCAACCAGTCCATCCTAAAGGAGATCAGTCCTGGGTGTTCATTGGAAGGGCTGATGCTAAAGCTGAAACTCCAATACTTTGGCCACCTGATGAGAAGAGTTGACTCTTGGAAAAGTTGACTCTTGGAAAAGACCCTGATGCTTGGAGTTATTGGGGGCAGGAGGAGAAAGGGACAACAGAGGATGAGATGGCTGGATGGCATCACCGACTCAATGGACATGAGTTTGAGTAAACTCCGGGAGTTGGTGATGGACAGGGAGGCCTGGTGTGCTGCGATTCATGGGGTCGCAAAGAGTCGGACACGACTGAGTGACTGAACTGAACTGAACTGAAAGTCTATGACTGTGTTGTTGTTCTGTCACTCAGTCATGTCCAACTCTTTGTGATCCCATGAACTGTAGCACATCAGGCTTCCCTTTTCCTCACCATTTCCTCGAGCTTGGTCAAACTCATGTCCATTGAATCAGTGACGCCATCCAACCATCTTGTCCTCTCTTGTTCCCTTCTCCTCCTGCCTTCAACCTTTCCTAGCAACAGTGTCTTTTCCAAGGAGTTAGCTCTTTGTATCAACTGTGGAAAATTCTTAAAAAGATGGGAATATCAGACCACCTTACCTGTCTCCTGACAAACCTGTATGTAGGTCAAGAAGCAACAGTTAGAAACAGTCATGGAACAACTAACTGGTTCCAAATTGGGAAAGGAGTATGTCAAGGCTGTATATTGCTACCCTGTTTATTTAGCTTATATGCAGAGTACATCATACAAAATGCTGGGCTGGATGAAGCACAAGTTGGAATCAGGATTGCTGGGAGAAATATCAGTAACCTCAGATGTGCAGATGACCATCCTAATGGCAGCAACTGAAGAGGAACTAAAGAGCATCTTAATGAAGGTGAAAGTAGAGAGTGAAAAAGCTGGCTTAAAACTCAACATTCAAACAACCAAGATCATGGCATTAGGTCCCATCACTTCATGACAAATAGATGAGGGAAAAATGTAAACAGAGACAGACTTTATTTTCTTGGGCTCCAAAATCATTGTAGATGGTGACTACAGCCATGAAATTAAAGCTTGCTCCTTGGAAAGAAAGCTATGATGAATCTAGACAGCATACTAAAAAGCAGAGACATCGCTTTGCCAATAAAGGCCCATGTAGTCAAAGCTATGTTTTTTCCAGTAGTCATGTATGGATATGAGAGTTGGACCTTAGAGAAGACTGAGTGCTGAAGAATTGAAGCTTTTCAACTGTGGTGCTGGAGAAGACTCTTGAGAGTCCCTTGGACTGCAATGGAATCAAAGCAGTCAATCCTAAAGGCAATCAACCCTGAATATTCATTGGAAGGACTGATGCTGAAGCTAAAGCTCCAATGCTTTGGCCACCTGATGCAAAGAGCCATTGGTAAAGAACCTGATGTTGGGAAAGACTGAAAGCAAAACGAGAAGGGGGCAGTAGGGGATGAGATGGTTAGATAGCATGACCAACTCAATGATCATGAATTTGAGTGAACTCTGGGAAATAGTAAAGGACAGAGGAGCCTGGCTGTGCTGCAGTTCATGGGGTTGCAGAGTCAGAGAATACTGAGCCACTGAACTGAACTGAAGGAATCAAGGCCACTAAAAAAGCATCCATAGATTCAATGTCTTATCCTCTTCCTCTTCCAGCTCAGGGCTCAGCTGTCACATTTAACTGGCGAACCAGGCAATAGTTGACTGCTGTGGGTACTGAAGACTCACTCCATTTCTTTGTACATGGTTACTGCTGCTGCTAAGTCGCTTCAGTTGTGTCCGACTCTGTGCTACCCCATAGACAGCAGCCCACTAGGCTCCCCCGTCCCTGGGATTCTCCAGGCAAGAATACTGGAGTGGATTGCCATTTCCTTCTCCAATGCATGAAAGTGAAAAGTGAAAGTGAAGTCGCTCAGTCGTGTCTGACTCGTAGCGACCCCATGGACTGCAGTCCACCAGGCTCCTCTGTCCATGAGATTTTCCAGGCAAGAGTACTGGAGTGGGGTGCCATTGCCTTCTCTGGGACATGGTTACTAGGCCAGCTCAATTCAAGACACGTCAGGACACAAACTGATAGACTTCTTCAAAAGGGCACCATATATTGAATACAATTAGACTCAGTCTGGTAGAGGCTAGGTTGCCATCCATGCTTTGTCATAATATGCTCCTTGCACCTGGGATTCCTCTGAGGAGCCTCAGGGGCTTCCTCAGGGATGAGGGAAAGGCTGGGTGGGTCAGACTCAGAGGTCCCCACCCAATTCACCCAGAGCAGCAAAAGGATTTTCTATTTTCTTAGGCCACACTAAGGTATAGTTTGTGCCTGATATAAACTTCAGGGGGTGCCTTTCATTTTGAAGTGAAAGTAGATTTGTTTGGGTTGTGATGAAAACTCTCCAGCAGTAAAATGGCTTGAGGAAGGAAGTCTTCTTCAAAAATTTGAAGTCGTCATTTTGATCAATAGGAGGGCTGATTTTGGGTGTGGGGGGGCTCAGTCTTGAGGTAGAAATTACTAGACAGTCATTGTAGAACTCTGAGACCTTGGTCTTGTTTTCAGTAAGCATCCTGCTCCATTGTCCTGAATTCCTTGAATGTGTCTTTAGTCTGATACATTATCAGCACTCAGATCCAGTAATTAACTTCTTTTCCATATGCTTGAGGGAAAAACAACTGGTGATCATTAATCTTAAACCCATATGTCTGGTCCATGGTAAAATGGTCAGACGGCATGAAAAAGGCTGGTGACTTAATCCCAGAATCAAGAGAAGCCATAAAGATGCTAAGTATCTCGACCTTTAAATTGATTGGTTAGAAATAATGTGATTTAAGGAAGGATATAAAAACTGCAGTAAGTCCCACCTTGGGGTGCGCTCTTTACCCCCTCTCAGTGTCTATGCTGAGAGCTTTGTACTTTCCTCCTCTTTAATAAATTTTATTCTCTTAAGTGTTTGCATGTTCATTTATTCCATTCTTTTGCTCTGCAGGCAAGAACTCGGATTCCTGTCTCAGTCTGTCTAGATGTGCTTAAAAATTTGAAGAGTACTGCTAGTGGAGAGAGCCCTGGACTTGAGTAAGGCTGAGTTCAACTTCTCTCACATGATCAGTATGTCTTTATATGGAGGATTTTGTGTTGTATCCTCTCAGTTCACAATCCTCTTTTTTCCTCAGAACTTTCTTCCCTCTCTGCATTCCAGGAAAATGAAAAGTACTTGCCCAGAAGTCAACCCTCCTTGTCACTGTGGATAGAATTCAGGGTAGACAAAGGACCAGAGTCTGACAACTTCTCTCTCCAGGGAATGTGGAAATGGAACTGAGGAAGAAAATTAGCAGTTATTGCCAGGCCTGTGGAGGGCCATGCTCTCGAAGTAGAGAGAGAAAGAGAAAATGGAACCAAGAGTCCTGAGGTTGTCCAGTCCTTGTTCCAGACCATCCTGAGGCCACATTGCTGTCTCTGGATTTCTTCTTGTCTTGTTATAGTTAATGCCTTTGCTGCTTGTTAAGTAGTTTGAGATGGTTTCCACTTACTAGCAACCAAGGGGATCTTAATTATTACATGGTTTCAGTCATTTAGGGGCTTCTCTGATAGCTCAGTTGGTAAAGAATCCACCTGCAATGCAGGACACCCCAGTTGGACTCCTGGGTTGGGAAGATCCGCCGGAGAAGGGATAGGCTACTGAATCCAATATTCTGACCTGGAGAATTCCATGGACTGTATAGTCCATGGGATTGCAAACAGTCGGAGATGACTGAGTGACTTTCACTTTCAGTCACATAAGCTTCCATGAGTGGGGATTTCCCCATCTGTAAAAGGTAAATAACATGTTCTCAAGGGGTCACTGTGATTATTGGGTGAAATGCCCAGTGCCAGGTGTATATTTCACTTTCCTCCTGGTCCTAGAGTGGAGAAAATCACAGAAACTAAGGCCCAGGAGGTTAATTTCAGGTCTGTTGGGAGGTAGGAACTACCCACAAAAGCAACAACCACTGTAAAGGATATTGGCCTTTCCCTGCCTCGCAGGGGTGCTGAGACAAGGGAGTGGGAGGCTGAAGTTCACGGCAGCAAGGGAAGAGGAGATGGTCTGCAGGACACGGGCCGAGCAGGAGATGGACCGCCTGGCTGACCCCGGTCTAGGCCTGCTCCAGCTGAGCTGCCACACTGGTGGAGGCCGGATGCGCCACAGTGGGTGGGACTGGGGAGCCGGGCGTAGAGAACCAGCCCTGGAGCGGGTGCTGCTGCCTCTCTTTCCCCGTGACGGGACACTTCCCCGCCCCAGCCACAGCAGCTCCTGGACGTCCACACACCATCCTCGGGCAGCTTCTTGCGATTCTGTGCATACGTTTCCACTGTGCGAACTGCCTCTCTCACCCGGGATGCTGCGTGAGTCGGTGCTCCCCTGGCTCTGCCAAGAAGTTGGCGGATAGCACCGGGAGAAGCAGCGGAAGAAATCCCCTCTCTCACAGACACCAGGCAGACATGCCCAAGTCTATTTTAGGCAGAAGAAATACGTTCTTAAAAATAGGGTTGTTTTTTTAAGTATTGAAAAGAGGAGAACATCATTTTATATAGATATATAATTTATCTATACATATATATAACACATGAATTATTTAATAAAAATATACATATATAAAAATATTTTCCCTCTCTCTGCCTCTCGCTGCCCCTGTCTGTCTGCCTCTGTCTCTCTCTCACTATGTACACATATACGTGTATATGTGCTGTTGTTCAGTCACTAAGTCACGTAGGGCTCAGCCTCATGGACTGCAGCACAGCCAGGCTCCTCTGTCCTTCACTATCTCCCAGAGTTTGCTCGCATTCATGTGCATTGAGTTGGTCATGCTGTCTAACCATCTCATCCTCTGCTGGCTGCTTCTTTTGCTTTCAGGCTTTCCCAGCATCAGGGTCTTTTCTAGTGAGTCAGCTCTTCGAATCAGGTGGCCAAAGTATTGGAGTTTCAGCTTCAGCGTCTGTCCTTCCAGTGAATATTTAGAGTTGATTTCCTTTAGGATGGACTGGTTGGATCTCCTTGCAGTCCAAGGACTCTCAAGAGTCTTTCCCAACACCACAATTCAAAAGCATCAGTTCTTTGGTGCTCAGTCTTCTCTATGGTCCAACTCTCACATCCATGCATGACTACTGGAAAAAGCATAGCTTTGACTATATGGACCTTTATCAGCAAAGCAATGTCTCTGTTTTCTAGATTTATCATAGCTTTCCTTCCAAGGATCAAGCAACTTTTAATTTCATGGCTACAGTCACTGTCTCCAATGATTTTGGAGCCGCCCCCCCCAAAATAAAATCTGTCACTGTTTCTACTTTTCCCCTTCTATTTGCCATGAAGTGATGGGGCCGGATGCCATGATCTTAGTTGTTTGAATGTTGAGCTTCAAGCCAGCTTTTTCACTCTTCCCTTTCACTTTCATCAAGAGGCTCTTTAGTTCCTCTTCACTTTCTGCTATTAGAGTGGTATCATATGCATATCTGAGGTTGTTGATATTTCTCCCAGCAATCTTGATTCCAGCCTGTGCTTCATCCAGCCCAGCATTTTCCATGATGTACTCTGTAGAGAAGTTAAATAAGCAGGGTGACAGGATACAGCCTTGACGAACTCCTTTCCCAATTTGGAACCAGTCGGTTGTTCCATGCCTGGTTCTAACTTGCTTCTTGACCTACATATGGGTTTCTCAGGAGACAGGTAAGGTGGTCTGGTATTCCCATCCCTTAAAGAATTTTCCACAGTTTGTTGTGATTCACACAAAAACTTTAGCATAGGCAATGAAGCGGAAGTAGATGTTTTGCTGAAATTCCCTTGCTTTCTCTATGATCCAACAAATGTTGACAATTTGATCTCTGGTTTCTCTGCCTTTTCAAAACCGATCTTGTTTGGAGGTTCAAAATTTGAGGTCCTTAGTTCATGTATTGCTGATGTCTAGTTTGAAGGATTTTGAACATAACCTTCCTAGGTAGTTTAAACATTCTTTGCTATTGCCCTTCTTTGGGATTGGAATGAAAACTGATCTTTTCCAATTGTGTGGGCACTGTTGAGTTTTCCAAATTTGCTGACATATTGAGTGCAGCACTTTAACAGCATTATCCTATTTTAGGATTTAAAATAGCTTAGTTGGAATTCCATCATCTCCTCTAGCTTTGTTCATAGTAATTATTCCTAAGGTCCACTTGACTTCACACTCTACTCCAAGATGTCTGGTTCTACAAGAGTAACCACACCATTGTGATTATATGGGTCATTAAGACCTTTTTGTACAGTTCTTCTGTGTATTCTTGCCACCTCTTCTTAATATCTTCTGCTTCTGTTAGGTCCTTACTGTTTCTGTCCTTTTCTTTTAAATTTCTTTTTTTATTGAAGGATAATTGCTTTACAGAATTTTGTTGTTTTCTGTCAAACCTTGACATGAATCAGCCATTGGTATACATATATCCCCTCCCCTTTGAACCTCCCTCCCACCTCCCTCCCCACCCCACCCCTCTAGGTTGGTACAGAGTCCCTGTTTGAGTTTCCTGAGCCATATAGCAAATTCCCGTTGGCTGTCTCTTTACACATGGTGATGTAAGTTTCCATGTTACTCTTTCCATACATCTCACCCTCTCCTCCTTCTCCCCATGTCCATAAGTCTATTCTCTGTTTCTCAATTGCTGCCCTGTAAATAAATTCTTCAGTATAATTTTTCTAGATTCCTTAATATTCATTAGAATATGACATTTATCTTTCTCTTTTTGACTCACTTCATTCTGTATAATAGGTTCTAGGTTCATCTGCTTCATCAGAACTGAGTCAAATGCATTCCTTTTTATGGCTGAGTAATAGTCCGTTGTGTATATGTACCACAACTTCTTTATCTGTTCATCTGTTGATGGACATCTAGGTTGCTTGCATGTAATAGTGTATTAGTGCTGCAATGAGTAATGTGGTACATGTGTCTCTTTCAATTTTGGTTTCCTAGGAGTGGGATTGCTGGGTCATATGGTGGTTTTATTCCTAAGTTTTTAAGGAATCTCCATACTGTCTTCCACCAACAGTGCAAGAACATTCCATTTTCTCCACACCCTCTCCAGCATTTATTGTTTGTAGACTTTTTGATGATGGCCATTCTGACCAGTGTGAGGTGATATCTCATTGTAGTTTTGATTTGCATTTCTCTAATAATGAGCAATGTTGAGCATCTTTTCATGTATTTGTTAGCCATCTGTATGTCTTCTTTGGAGAAATGTCTGTTAAAGTCTTTTCCCCACTTTTTGATTGGGTTGTTTGTTTTTCTGGCATTGAGTTGTATGAGCTGCTTGTATATTTTGGCAATTAATCCTTTGTCAGTTGTTTCATTTGCTATTATTTTCTCAAATTCTGGGGGTTGTCTTTTCATCTCACTTATAGGTTCCTTTGCTGTGCAAAAGCTTTTAAGCTTAATCAGGTCCCACCTGTTTTCTTTTGCTTTTATTTCCATTACTCTAGAATGTGGGTCATACAGGATCTTGCTTTGATTTATTTCATATTCTGCCTATGTTTTCCTCTAAGACTTTTATAGTTTCTGGTCTTACATTTAGGTCTTTAATCCATTTTATCTTTGTGTATGGTATTAGGAAGTGTTCTAATTTCATGCTTTTACATGTAGCTGTCCACTTTCCCCAGCACCATTTATTGAAGAGGCTGTCTTTGGCCCATTGTATATTCTTGTCTCCTTTGTCAAAAATAAGATACCCATAGGAGCATGGGTTTAGTTTTGGGCTTTCTATCTTGTTCCATTGGTCTATATTTCTGTTTCTGTGCCAGTACCATACTGTCTTGATGACTGTAGCTTTGTAGTATAATCTGAAGTCAGGAAGGTTGATTCCTCCAGCTCCATTCTGCTTTCTCAGGACTGCTTGGGCTATTCAGGGTTTTTTGTGTTTCCATATGAATTGTGAAATTTTCTGTTCTAGTTCTGTGAAGAATGCCATTGGTAATTTGATAGGGATCACATTGAATATGTAGATTGCAGTTTGGTAGAGTAGTCATTTTCACAATATCGATTCTTCCTACCCAGGAACATGGAATATCTCTCCATCTGTTTATGTCATCTTTGATTTTTTTCATTATTGTCTTATAATTTTCTGTGTACAGTTCTTTTGTCTTCTTAGGTAAGTTTTTTCCTAGATATTTAATTCTTTTTGTTGCAATGGTGAATGGGATGGATTCCTTAATTTCTCTTTCTGATTTTTCATTGTTAGTACATAGAAATGCAAGTGATTTCTAAGTATTGATTTTGTTTCCTGCAACTTTGCTAAATTCACTGATTAGCTCTTGTAATTTTCTGATACTATCTTTAGGGTTTTCTATGTACAGTATCATGTCATCTGCAAACAGTGAGAGCTCACTTCTTCTTTTCCAATCTGGATTCCTTTTATTTCCTTTTCTTCTCTCATTGCTGTAGCTCAGATTTCCAGAACTATGTTGAATAATAGTGGTGAAAGTGGACACCCTTGTCTTGTACCTGATCTTAGGGGGACTGCTTTTAGTTTTTCACCATTGAGAATAATGTTTGCTGTAGGCTTGTCATATATGGCCTTTACTATGTTGAGGTAGGTTCCTTCTATGCCCATTTTTCATAAATGGGTGCTGAATTTTGTCAAAGGCTTTTTATGCATCTATTGAGATGATCATATGGTTTTTATCTTTTAATTTGTTAATATGGTGTATCACATTGATTGATTTGCATATATTGAAGAATTCTTGCATCCCTGGAATAATCCCAGCTTGATCATGGTGTATGAGCTTTTTGATGTGTTGCTGAATTCTGTTTGCTAAAATTTTGTTGAGGATTTTTTGCATCTATGTTCATCAGTGATATTGACCTGTAGTTTTCTTTTTTTGTGTTGTTTTTGTCTGGTTTTGGTATCAGGGTGATGGTGGCAGGGTAGACTGAGTTTGGAAGTATTCCTTCCTCTGCAATTTTTTGAAAGAGTTTTAGAAGGATAGGCTTTAGCTCTTCTCTAAATGTTTGATGGAATTCTCCTGTGAAGCCATCTGGTCCTGGGCTTTTGTTTTTTGGGAGATTTTTGATCACAGATTCAATTTCAGTGCTTGTAATTGGGTTGTTCATAATTTCTATTTCTTCCTGGTTCAGTCTTGGAAGATTGACCATTTCTAAGAATCTGTCCATTTCTTCCAGGTTATCCATTTTATTGCCATATAGTTGATCATAATAGTCACTTATAATCCTTTGTATTTCTGCATTGTCTGTTGTAACCTGTCCTGTTTCATTTCTAATTTTGTTGATTTGATTCTTCTCTCTTTTATTCTTGATGAGTCTCGCTAAAGGTTTGTCAATTTTGTTTACCTTTTCAAAGAACCAGCTTTTAGTTTTATTAATCTTTACTATTGTTTCTTTCATTTCTTTTTCATTTATTACTGGTTGGATCATTATGATTTCTTTCCTTCTACTAATTTTGAGGGGTTTTTTGTTCTTATTTCTCCAGTTGTTTTAGGTGTAAAGTTAGGTTGTTTATTTGATGTTTTCCTTGTTTCTTGAGGTAGGATTGTATTGCTATAAACTTCACTCTTAGAACTGCTTTTGCTGTATCCCATAGGTTTTGAGTTGTTGTGTTTTTGTTGTCATTTGTTTCTGGAAATTTTTTGATTTCCCTTTTGATTTCTGCAGTAACCTGTTGGTTATTTAGAAATGTGTTGTTTAATCTCCATGTGTTTGTATTTCTTACAGTTCTTTCTTGTAATTGATATCCAGTCTCATAGTGCTGTGGTTGGAGAAGATGCGTGATACGATTTCAATTCTCTTAAATTTACTGAGGTTTGATTTGTGACCCGGGATGTGGTCTATCCTAGAGAATGTTCCATGTGCACTTGAGAAGAAGTTGTATTCTTCTGCATTTGGATGGGATGTCCTGAAGATATCAATGAGATTCATCTCATCTAATGTGTAATTTAAGACTTGTATTTCCTTATTAATTTTCTGTTTTGATGATCCACCCATTGGGTAGGGTGTTAAAGTCTCCTACTATTATTGTGTTACTGTCAATTTCTCCTTTTATGTCTGTTAGTATTTGTCTTATGTGCTCCTATGTTGGGTGCACAGATATTTACAATTGTTATGTCTTCCTCTTGGATTGATCCCTTGATCATTATGTAGTGTTCTTCCTTATCTCTTGTAATAGTCTTTATGTTCAGGTCTATTCTGTCTGATATGAAGATTGGTGCTCCAGCTTTCTTTTGCTTCCCATTTGCATGGAATATATATTTTCCATCATCTCACTTTCAGTCTCTATGTGTCTTGAGGTCTGAAGTGGGTTTCTTGTAGACAGCATATATATGGATCTTGTTTTTGTATCCATTCAGCCAGTCTGTGTCTTTTGGTTGGACCATTTAATCCATTTACATTTAAAGTAATTATTGATATATATGTTCCTATTGCCATTTTCTTAATTTTGGGGGGTTGCTTTTGTAGATCTTTTTTCTTCCCTTGTAATTCTTGACTATATAAGTCCCTTTAACATTTGTTGTAAAGCTGGTTTGGTGGTACTGAATTCTCTTAACTTTTGCTTGTCTGAAAAGCTTTTTATTTCTTCATCAATTTTGAATGAGATCCTTGTTGGATACAGTAATCTTGGTTGTAGATTTTTTCCTTTCAATACTTTAAATATATCCTGCTATTTCCTTCTGGCCTGCAGAGTTTCTGCAGAAAGATCAGCTGTTAAGCATATGAGGTTTCCCTTGTATGTTACTTGTTGCTTCTCCCTTATTGCTTTAATGTTCTTTCTTTGTGTTTAGTTTTTATTAGTTGGATTAGTATGTGTCTTGGCATGTTTCTTCTTGGGTTTATCCTGTATGGAACTCTTTGTGCTTCTTGCACTTGATTGGCTATTTCCTTTTCCATGTTGGGGAAATTTTCAACTGTAATATCTTTAAAAATTTTCTCATACCCTTTCTTTTTCTCTTCTTCTTCTGGAACCCCTATAATTCAAAGGTTGGTGCATTTGATACTGTTCCAGAGGTCTCTGAGACTGTTCTCATTCTTTTTACTTTAGCTCTTCAGAAGTTATTTCCACCACTTTATCTTTTTTTCTGTTTCTTCTTCTGTTTTTTCTTTCTTTTCTCTTCTTTATAATTTTAATATTTTTAAACCTATTATATTTTTTCCACATTTATTCCTTTGTTTGTCTTTCTTACTGTTCTTTTTTCCTTGCAGTTAAACTTTACTGTATATACATCTTCTTAATCTATCTCTATTTAACTTTGCATATCTATTCATTCTTTCTTCTTCATTTTATTCTTCATTTATTTGGGCTTCTGTGTTTCTAGTTTGTTCCTTCATCTGTGTAGTATTTCTCTCCTTTTCATTATTATCATTTTTTTTAACTTACCGTGTTTGAGGTCTCCTTTTCCCAGGCTTCAAGGTTGAATTCTTTCTTCTGTTTGGTTTCTGCCCTCCTAAGGTTGGTCCAGTGGTTTGTGTAAGCTTGTAAAGGGTGAGATTTGTGCTGAGTTTTTGTTTGTTTGTTTTTCCTCTGCTGGGCAAGGCTGAGTGAGGTGGTCATCCTGTCTGCTGATGATTGGGTTTGTATTTTTGTTTCATTTGTTGTTTAGAAGAGGCATCCTGCGCAGGGTGCTACTAGTGGCTGGGTGATGCTGGGTCTTGTATTCAAGTGGTTTTCTTTGTGTGAGTTCTCGCTGTTTGATACTCCCTACGGTTAGTTCTCTGGTTGTCTAGAGTCTTAGAGTCAGTGCTCCCACTCCAAAAGCTCTGGGCTTGATTTCTGGCCAGGAACAAAGATTCCACAAGTGGTTTGTTTTGGGATTAAGTGAGATTAAAACAAATATCCAAAAACAAAAAACCATAGATGAACCCCAGACAAATGGCAATTGCAAAATCAGGCAAATAATAATTAAAATAATGGAATATACACATATACATATACACCCATGAGCAAAGTGAAAACAGTCCAACAACAAAAGTAAAGTACAGTAGATTGACACAGCAAACAAAGGAAATAAAAAATTATATTTACCAGTTAAGAACAAAATTAACTAAAGCACAAACTGGAAGACAAAACTAAAGCAAGGTGCCAAGTGGGGAATAAAGCAATGAAAATTAAACTAACAAAATGTTGAGAGGAAAGGAAAGAAAGAATGAATAGATATGCAAAATTAAATAGAGATAGATTAAGAAGATTTATATACATTAAAGTTTAACTGCAAGGAAAAAAGAACACTAAGAAAGACAAACAAGGGAATAAATGTGGAAAAAATATAATAGGTTTAAAAAATTAAAATTATAAAGAAGAGAAAAGAAAGAAAAAACAGAAGAAGAAAGAGAAAAAAAGAAAAAGGAAAACTCCACAGAACTGTAAAAGCCCAACGTTGAGGCAAAAGTTTATAATAGCAATAAAAAATGTGACTGATTAAAAAAAAGCTCAAAAGCTTAATAAGATTTCATAGTGCCAATAAAATCAACAACTACAATAGGAGGGAAAGGGGGGTGGGGAATCCAAAGGAATCTATAGAGTAAGTCAAAACTTAAGAATAATAAATGTTTTCCTTGAGTCACTGCTGTCAGAGTCCTTTCCTTCGCTGGGAGTCACAGTCCACCTCACCTCCCTAGGATGCCCTCCAACACTGTGTTGATCTCTGGACCTGCTGTGGGGACAGCTCAGATTCTAATCTGGTCCTACTCCTATGTGTTCTTGCCTCCAATGTCCACAGCAGAACTAGTGCGTTTTCTTTTGTGGGAGCTCTTGGTGACCATTTATATATTCCATAGACACAGAGTCTGCTTAGTTGATCGTGTGGATTTAATCTGCAGCTTGTACAGCTGGTGGGAAGGTTCTGGGTCTTCTTAGCCACACTGCCCCTGGGTTTCAATTCTGGTTTTACTTCCACCTCTGCATGTGTGTCGTCCACTGGGGTTTGCTCATGGGGCTGCCCTGGAGGGCTTGGGTCTGCCCCAGTGGGGGCCAGGTGTGGAGGACGTGTGGCTGCTTGGGTTGCAGGGGTTCTGGCAGCACCAGATACTCAGGGGTGTTGGCGGCTAAGGGCAGCAGGAACTATAGTGCTCTAGAAGGGTAAGGCAACCAGTACTGGCCAATATACTCCAGTATTCTTGCCTGGAGAACCCCCCTCCCTGACAGAGATGCCTGGCAGGCCACAGTTCACAGGGTCACAAAGAGTCAGACACTAGTGAAGCGACCCTGCATGCATTGACACAAGACTTTTTTTTGCCCATGGAAGCTCTGCCCTAGTGAAAGTTGAATGTGAAGGTGGCCCAGCTGCTTGGCCTGGTGGTGCAAAGTGTGCAGGGACATGGACTGCCTCCACCGCAGGAGTTATGACTCTATCAGAGTCTTTTTTTGAGCCTGTTGTAGCTGGAAATCAGAAGGCCTCTTTGGCCAGTCTTTCTCTGTAGCTCTGCCCATTCAGGCACATAGAGGGACCCCACTGGCTGGGGGTCCTACTCTTGTTCTACACATCAGTCACTTAAAGGAGCAACCTGGGTGAGGTCCTACTCTGCAGTTCAGTGCGTCAGGCGTTTGATGGGCCAGCCTCTCTATCCTTCAGCTGCCAATGCTGGCATGTGGGGAGAGAGAGGCTATGGTGATGGCTCCATTTCCTACGTGTGACTCAGCAGTATCGCCTTGCTTCCATGGCCACGTGGCTTTCCTCCACAGGCATTTCTCATCACAATCTCCTCCCTCCCCTCCCCTCGATCTGTCTCTCTGCAGTCAACAGCAGCCCTTGCCCTGGGCTCGCTCCACACTCCCTAAACTCTAGCTCCCAGCCACTGCGCTTCCCAGGGGACCCTCATCCCTGTCCGGGGTATGTATAACTGCAGCAAGGTCTGTCTGATTCTCATTCCACTTAGGCTGCCATGGATCAGCTGTTTCACTCTAAGACTTAAATGTTTCTCCTCTGACTTAGACAATTACTCTGATGTGGGGATTGGACCCCTGCTTCAGTTCCCCCACCCACCAAGGGCAGGTCCAGTTCTACTAACACTCCTATTTTTCCCCCTCGTTCCTTCATCCTACCGAGTTTTGCGTGGTTCTATATATTCTTTCCCGCTGGTCAGGTACTCCTGTCCGCTCTCAGCTGGTGTTCCGCATGCACTTCTGTATCTGAAGGTGTATTCCTGATGTATCTGTGGAGAGAGATGTAATCCACGTCCACCTACTCCTCCGCCATCTTCAGTCCTCTTTTTCTGTCCTTTTTTGTGCCCATCCTTGCATGAAATGTTCCCTTGATAGTTCCAGTTTTCTTGAAGAGATCTCTAGCCTTTCCCATTATATCGTTTCCTCTGTTTCTTTGCATAGTTCATTGAGAAGGCTTTCTGAGCTCTCCTTGCTGGTCCCTGGAACTGTGACTAATTGGGTATATCTTTCCCTTTCTCTCCCCCCCCGCCCCTTCTCTGGGAAGACTTTTTGCTTCTCTTCTTTCCTCAGCTATTTGTAAACCTCCTTAGAAAATTGCTTTGCCTTCTTGCATACCTTTTTCTTGGCGATGGCTTTGGTCACTGCCTCCTATACAAAGTTAAAAACCTTCATCCAGACACAAACCTTCAGGCACTGTGTCTACCAAATTCAATCCCTTGAGTCTATTCATCACCTCCACTGTATAAGGGATTTTATTTGGGTCATAACTGAATAGCCTAATGATTTTCCCTACTTTCTTCAACTTAAGCCTGATTTTTGCAATAAGGTACTCATAATCTGAGCCACAGTCAGCCCCAGGTCTTGTTTTTGCTGGTTGGTAGGGGTTCTTCATCTTTAGCTGGAAAGAATATAATCAGTCTGATTTCAGAATTGGCTATATGGTGATGTCCACATGTATAGTTGTCTCTTGTGTTGTTGGAAAAGGATATTTGCTTGATAAAACTCTGTTAGCCTTTGCTCCGCTTCATTTTGTACTCCAAGGCCAAACTTGCCTGTTGCTCCAGGTATCTCTTGACTTCCTACTTTTGCATTCCAATCCCCTATGATGAAAAGGACCTTTGGTGTTCTAGAAGGTCTTGTGGGTTTTCATAGAACTAGTCAACTTCAACTTCTTCAGCACTAGTGTTTGGGGCATACATTGGATTACTATGATGTTGAATGTTTTGCCTTGGAAATGAACCGAGATCATTCTGCTGTTTTTGCGTATCTGAGGTTTTTGCATATTCTGTCATTTTTGGATATCTGAGATTGCACCCAAGTATTGCATTTCAGATTCTTCTGTTGACTATGAGGGCTACTCCATCTCTTCTAAGGGATTTATGGCCACAGTAGTAGATGTAATGGTCATCTGAGTTAAACTCGCCCGTTCTAATCAATTTTAATTCACTGATTCTTACGATGTCTATGTTCACTCTTATCCTCTCCTGCATGACCACATCCAATTTACCTTGATTCATGGACCCAACATTCAAGGTTCCTGTGCAATATTGTTCTTTACAGCATCGGACTTTACTTTCACCACCAGACACATCCACAACTGAGCATCATTTCCACTTTGACTCAGCTGCTTCATTCTTTCTGGAGCTATTAGTAATTGCCCTCTGGTCTTCTCCAGTAGCATGGTGGACACATTCTGACCTGTGGGGCTCATCTTCTGGTGTCATACCTTTATGCCTTTTCATACAGTTCATAGGGTTCTCATGGCAGGAATACTGGAGTGATTTACATTCCTTCCTCCAGTGGACCATGTTTCGTCAGAAGTCTTCACTGTGACTCATCAGTCTTAGGCGGCCCCGCACAGGATGGCTCATAGCCTCATTGGGTCATGCAAGCCCCTTCACCACGACAAGATTGTGATCCATGAAGTGGGTGTATGTGTGTGCTCAGTCATGTCCAACTGTTTGCCACCCCATGGACTATAGCCCTCCAGGCTCCTCTGTCCATGGAATTTTCAAGGCAAGAATACTGGAACAAGTTGCTATTTCCTACTCTAGGGGATATTCCTGACCCAGGGATCAAACCTGTGTCTCTTGCATTATACACACACACACACACACACACACACACACGCACACACACACACATATATATGTATGTATGTATGTATGTATATATGTATATTTCCATTAAAAGTTACCCTTCCTGGCCAGTTGGTGATAACAGGAAATGTCCCTCCCAGGAATCATTACTAATATTTATTATAGTAATAGCTATAACTTTTAAAACATTTATTATTGGTCCAATTCTGTGGTAAATGAGCTCTTACATGCATTTTAGCAATTTTAATCCTCAGTAATTTTAGGAGCACTAGATCTATTTGTTCTATAGGTAAGAAAACTGTGATTCCTTGTATAAAGACAGCATCGTAACTACTGACTGCAGCCTGGATTTTTGGGCCCCAGATCCTAACCTACCACTCACCCGCACTGCATAAACTCCAGTCTCTCCTTGTTGAGACCCTCACGAGACCGATGCCCATCAACTCTGTGGACAGTCTCCTATCATCCCACTGGGACAGCAGTGGCAGCACCAGCTCTGCTCGCCTCATTCCCACTCTCATCTCCCCAGCCAGTCTTGCCTCCAAAGCTCAAGGAATGCGTTTCTCATAATGTAGGTCAGATCAAGGTGCCTTTCAGCTCCCTTCCCCTGGCCCTCAACTTCCTGCACAACGGGCCCCTGCCATCCTCACTCACCCATCTAACCCACCAGGCTAATCGCCTCGTGATTCCTGAACACATAAATCTTATTCCACCTTTGGATCTGTGCACTGACACTTCCCTTGCCAGAAATATTCTTCCAATTTTTCCATGGCGAGTTCCTTCTTGTCACTCAACTTAAATGTTTCCTTTTCAGAGACGCCTTCTCAGCCCCTCTTGTAGGAGCGTGTCAGCCACTCCAGCACATCATCCCAGTTGTCACCTCTGCCTTACACTGACTGGTATCTGACAGTTTTCTTTTTCTTTTCTTTTTATATTGTTCTGCCTTCACTACAATGTAAGTATCAAAGGCCAGAAGCTTTGTCCATATCTTTCACCACAATGTCTAGAATAGCACCTGGCCCATGTTGGGCCCTCAATAGTTACTTATCAGATGAATACTGCTCCATTCCTTTCCCCTTGTCCTAGAATGAGACAACAAACATCTTAACATAGATGACCTCCAGACAGCAGATAACCGGGAGGCTTTCCCTAACATTCTTTATGTTGCTCCTCCTACTGTGGAATTCCAGCAGCCTGGAGTGAGCAGACCCCCTCACCTCTATAGGTCAGCAGGGCTTCATCCAGGAACTCGGCTGCCTTCCGGAAATGCTGGGAGATATTCACCTCAGGAAAGTCATCAACCTCCACACCCAGGTACTGGATCTCCAGGCCAGTGTAGAATTCAGGCCCCGTGTAGACACCAGTGCCATGAGCTGCATTCAGGATGTGAGTAATTCCCAGCCTCTTCAGCCTCCCCTTGTTCACAGCCACACTCCTAAAGAGAAAGAAGCAGGGATTTTTTTTTTTTTTTCCCAGCATCAGAACTAGAAAGGTACCTTACCACTGATATTGGAAGCCTGCTTCAGCAGGGTCAGGAGAGCCCAGCTGGGTGAATACCACTTCCTCTGCTCCACAGTATGTCTGGGGCTCACTGCAAATATTGTTATAAAAATGGACCAGTGACCTAGCTCTAGTAAGAGAGAGAAGGGAGAGAGAGCTGGGCAGGAGAGGACAGGAGAAAGAGAACAGGGCTGATGTGCAAGGAAACCATTGACCCAGAGAGCTCTAGGCTAAAATTCCACGCCTTCAGGATGGATATTTATCAAGACGCAAAAGTGGCAGTCAAAAATAATTATAAAATTAAGTATGTTTCACACTGATGTGGCCTGCTATATTTTTCAAAGTGCTTTCATATGCGCTATTTTAATTTCTCCTAATAATAAACTTAAGAAGTAGAATAACTATTCTTATTCCTATCTGAAGATTGTAAAAATGAATCAAATATGTTTTAGGACTTGTTCAGAAGAAAAGACTCCGAACAAGAACTGGAGTTCAGGACCACTGACAGCCCAGAGCGGAAGTGGCGGAGCAGCCGGAAGTTGCCAGAGTTCCAGTCAGAAAGACTGGCAGACAGACTTTGACAGGAGCCAGAGCTGTGCTGAGGAGTTGGTGGCCCTGGAGTTGGGCGAACCGATCTACAAGTCCGAGTACATTGAGACAGCATGTGAGAACAAAGTTAGTCGCCAGTCTGTGTTGTGTGGAAGTCAGAACATTGGCAAGAACAATGGCAAGACCATTGTGATGAACGACTATTATCTGAGGGGATCTGGCAAACGTAAGAGTTGGACGTCATTGTGTTGTGAAAAGTCGGAGTGTCCTAAGGCCACCATTCAAGAAATTCAGCAAAGGCGTTGCATTTTTTCCTTTACATATTGGGGACCACATCTTTACTGAGGAAGATTGCATGGCCAACGCAGCTCATATTGACTCTTATGTTCAAATTGGCAAGAATTGTGTGACTGGGCGCCAGTGTGTGTTGAAAGGCTATTGCAAAATTCTTGACAACACAGTGTTACCCCCAGAAACTGTGGTCCCACCATTCACCATCTTCTCAGGCTGCCCAGGACTCTTCTCAGGGGAGCTTCCAGAATGTACCCAGGAGCTGATGATTGACATCACCAAGAGTGACTACCAGCAGTTTTTGCCCTTGACACAGGTCTAATGTCTTTGCCTTCTGTCTTGAATTCGATTGAACTCTAAGAGGAACTTGGGGACAAAGTGAATCAGACAGCATCTACAAAGAGCTCTTGTGTCTTTGACACCTCCCACACTCTTTTTTTTTTTTTTGGCTTGTTTGTTTCATTCTTTAGAATTTCTCAATCCTTCCAGGCTCTAAGCTCTTAAAACTTTAATAACAGAACAACTGGAGGGTTGTCTCCAAATGCTGTGCTTAAACCGTATCTATTCACCGTCACTCTGTACCATGATGTGGGGGCATAGACTCCTCTGTTTCCAGCACTCCCACCCCTTGGCCTGCGGGCAGCCGGATGGAGCAGAGCACTCTATCCCAGCGGGGAGGTTGTATGCAGCCTGTGGCCATGAGCTGCCACAGTGAGCCCCGTTCACAGGGGTCACTGTTGGCTTCCCTGCTGCTCAGGCAACTGGCCAGTTGCCACAGCTGCTTGTCATCTGCAAAAAAAAAGTGTTTGCCACTTTTCAGAGCTCAGATTCCTCTTGGCTACTAAAACTTGAAGGGAGAGTGGTTAGTATTTCTCTTCTTTCCAAAATGACCTGATCATCTTAATTGGGGGAGAATAGTTAAAGACTTTCTAGCATTCTATTTTAGGGCCTTGGCTTTCATTAAAAGGGGGGCCCTTAGCATTCAGATTTTGTTTTTGCCAGGTCCCATGTTTGAGTCTCACATGTGGATGGACTAGACTGGCAGCCACTTCTTGTCTCGTGGTGTTTAGGGGCAGCAGTGTATGCCTTATTTCACTGGAGATGTAGCATTTGTGACACTTGCTGTCTGGCCTGGAACCATTCAAACCACCCTGCATGTGCCACAAATCTCACAGTTTAAACCAAAATATCTATTCTTGGGTCCAATCTCACATGCACATGGGGATCTCTTAAAATCATTCTGGGGGCATGGAGTCCCGAGGAGCAGACAGAGTTGCCAGTGCTGTCCTTATCTTCTGGGTAATGGTACAATCCTTCCCATTCTGCTCTAGTATGAAGACTTAGAAGTGAAGGCCTGGGAAGGCTGGCCTTGCCTGATGCTCTAGTGCTACTGGTTGCCCTAGTGCTGCTGAGAATGGGATGGGACAGTTCAGCCTCAAAGGTTAGGATCTAGTAGCAGCTGTCTTGACTTAATATCTGGTCTGGGGTTTGCAAAAAGAACTGTATGTAGTCACCTCTGCTAATTCAATGTAAAACTGCTTTCTGGTTTATCATTTTTTATGTTTGTCACATTAAAGGCGTGACACATGAAACAACCAAACAGAAAAAGAACTGGAGTTTGGGATTCCTAGTTCAGAGTTCTTTTTACTGCAGCGGAATACGTGGAGCTTAGTTTGAGGAGCTCCTGCACACAGGGTTGCCCAAGAAGAAGCAGATGCCTTCAGCTGGGGATATCTGGAGATGCCCAGAGTCTCTGTTCATCACAAAGTGAATGTTTCTGGGTCTATGGAGCTAATTAGGAATCATTTGGGACTTGGTGCCCAGCTCTGCGAATTGGGTTCTGGGCAACATATTATACCATGCTGGAGTATAAGACCCAATGTCCAAAGCTATTTTCCCTATTGCCTGATCTCAGGGCCCCAAATTCCCTCCCTTACATTGGGAAAAGATCTCATTAAGAAGCCAGTAGATCAGCAAAAATGGTTTCACAAATCAGCCTTTTGTTACCAATTATGTACTGGCAAGACCATGATGAAGGAATAAGATGTGAGTGAGTTGTTTGGGGTTTTGTTCTGGAAACCACTGATAAACTTTTGAAAAACAACATTTTGTTTTCTGATTATAAAAACAAATGTTTACTGTAGGATATCTATACAATTCAAAAGACACCTAAAGAAAAAAATGAAAATCACTTATAGAACCACCTCCTAGCTAGAAGTATTATGAAATTTTTATCACATTTGTTTCTAATTTGTCTATGCAAAAGTGTGCATGTGCATGCACACACACACACACTATGTCAGTTAGTATCATATTGTATATACAGGTTTTGTAACCTATCTATCCTCTTAATATATTGTGGATATTTTCATAAATTAGTAAATACACATAAAATCAATATTGTCAATGGCTCCAAATGCCCCATTATATGGTTGTTACAGATGTCATGGAATGATGGTAATAGTGAGGTGTGTGCTATTGGCAAGGCTCTGGGCAGGTAGGGAGGCCCAGAGAGGGCACCTGGGGCAGCAGGGAAGGCTGTGAATGTGAGCCCTGTCAGGAGGTTGGAGGATAAACAATCACACCAGCATTTTTGCCTGGGAGTCCCTGTGTGCAGGTAGGTGGGCTGGGTCTTTCTCCAAGGTGGGGGCTGGAAAAGTGCTCAGGCAGCATCTATGTGCTAGATGGAGGTATTGGAGCTGTCGGTCCAAGTTGGGGGAGTTTCATCTCTCTTGGGCACTACCCAGAGAGGTAGGACAAACGCTATGACCACCCAGCCATCAGACTCACTTCTCTGCTATGAAGATGTTAGGCCAGACCTCATCCACCTCATTCCAGGGAGCCTCTTGGCGGTCTTGGACCAAGGCCCGCTGGAGGTCCAGGACGCAGGGAGTGTTGTACAGGCTGGTGTCATCCATCTTCTCCCGGACACGGTTGTACAGGTCCTCCACCAGCAACTGCTCGGCAGACTCCAGCATGCCTGGACACTCTGCCTCAACTCTGACCCCACGTGGCTTGAGTTCTAGGGTGAGAAGCAGCATTCTCATCAAACAGAAATAACACCATGACCCTCCCTGCTCCTTGGGAGAATCTACTCTTGGCCCATTTTCTGCCAGGACTCTGTGTCTGGGCTGAATCTGATCTGCCAGGAAGGACTTAACAAGGATCAGCAGTAGCATAGATGTACTGGGGTGGGCAAAGGGACATCAGTTTCCCTCATTTCCTCCCATATTTCTATAAAACTGGCTGACAGTTTCTTAGACCAAGGTCCTTAAGTAGCTAGTATGTGTCCAATTTATACTGTAAAACTGATAGTGAAACAAAATAGATGCTTAGAATCATTTACCAAATGAATACATGACATTCTTTAGTAACATAATTCATTCCATTAGTTTGATTCCATTATGTACAGAGGGCAAATAACTCTGGGAAAAGTAAATTTTCAACAGTCACTTATGCTATGTCATGTTTTAATATGCCTTTAGATCACTTATTTCATTTATTGTCTGAATGCAGAACTTGGGTGCAATCTCAAAAATGACAGAATAATCTCTGTTCATTTCCAAGACAAACCACTCAATATCACATTAATCCAAGTCTATGCGCCAACCAGTAACGATGAAGAAGCTGAACTTGAATGGTTCTATGAAGAGCTACAAGACCTTCTAGAGCTAATATCCAAAAAAGATGTCCTTTTCATCACAGGGGACTGAAATGCAAAAGTAGGAAGTCAAGAGATACCTGGAGTAACAGGCAAATTTCACCTTGGAGTACAAAATGAAGCAGGGCAAAGGCTAACAGAGTCTTGCCAAGAGAACATGCTGGTCATAGCAAACACTGTCTTCCAACAACACAAGAGAAGACTACATATTGACATCACCAGAGGGTCAATACCAAAATCAGATTGCTTATGTTCTTTGCAGCCGAAGATGGAAAAGCTCTATACAATCAGAAAAAAAAAAAAAAAAAAAAAGACTGGGAGCTGACTGTGGCTCAGATCATGAAATTCATGAATTCCTTATTGCCAAATTAAATTTAAATTAAAGAAAGTAGGGAAAACCACTAGGTCATTCAGGTATGACCTAAATCAAATCCCTTACAGTGGAACTGACAAATAGACTCAAGGGATTAGATCTGATAGAGTGCCCAAGAACTATGGACAGAAGTTTGTGACATTATACATCCCCAGAAAAAGAAATGCAAAAGTCAAAATGCTTGTCTGGGGAGGCCCTACAAATAGCTGAGAAAAGAAGAGAAGCAAAAGGAAAAGGAGAAAAGGAAAGATATACCCATCTGAATGCAGAGTTCCAAAGAATAGCAAGGAGAGATAAGAAAGCCTTCCTCAGTGATCAGTGCAAAGAAATAGAGGAAAACAATAGAATGGGAAAGACTAGAGATCTTTTCAAGAAAATTAGAGATACCAAGGAAACATTTTATGCAAAGATGGGCTCAATAAAGGACAGAAATCATAGGGAACTAACAGAAGCAGAAGATATTAAGAAGAGGTGGCAAGAACACACAGAAGAACTGTACAAAAAAGATCTTCATGACCCAGATAATCATGATAGTGTGATCACTCACCTAGAGCCAGACATCCTGAAATTGGAAGTCAAGTGGGCCTTAGAAAGCATCACTATGAACAAAGCTAGTGGAGGTGATGGAATTCCAGCTGAGCTATTTCAAATCCTAAAAGATGATGCTGTGAGTGCTGCACCCAATATGCCAGCAAATTTGGAAAGCTCTGCAATGGCCACAGGACAGGAAAAGGTCGATCTTCATTCCAGTCCCAAAGAAAGGCAATTCTAAAGAGTGTTTGAACTACCGCACAATTGCACTCATCTCACACCCTAGCAAAGTAATGCTCAAAATTCTCCAAGCCAGGCTCCAGCAGTATGTGAATTGTCAACTTCCAGATGTTCAAGCTGGATTTAGAAAAGGCAGAGGAACCAGAAATCAAATTGCCAACATCTGTTGGCTCATCAAAAAAGCAAGAGAGTTCTAGAAAAACAACTACTTCTGCTTTATTGACTATGCCAGAGCCTTTGACTGTGGATCACAACAAACTGTGGAAAATTCTTAAAGAGATGGGAATACCAGGCCACTTTACCTGACTCCTGACAAATCTGTATGCAGGTCAAGAAGCAACAGTTAGACCTGGACATGGAACAACAGACTGGCTCCAAATAGGAAAAGGAGTATGTCAAGGCTGTTTATTGTCACCCTGCTTATTTAACTTATATGCAGAGTACATCATGAGAAATGCTGGGCTGGATGAAGCACAAGTTGGAATCAAGATTGCCGGGAGAAATATCAATAACCTCAGATGTGCAGATGACACCACCCTTATGGCAGAAAGTGAAGAAGAACTAAAGAGCCTCTTGACAAAAGTGAACGAGGAGAGTGAAAAAGTTGGCTTAAAACTCAACATTCAGAAAACTAAGATCATGGCATCCGGTCCCATCACTTCATGGCAAATAGATGGGGAAACAGTGGAAACAGTGACAGACTTTATCTTTTTGAGCTCCAAAATCACTGCAGATGGTGACTGCAGCCATGAAATTAAAAGGTGCTTACTCCTTGGGAGAAAAGCTATGACCAGCCTAGACAGCATATTAAAAAGCGGAGCCATTACTTTGCCCACAAAGTCCATATAGTCAAAGCTATGGTTTTTCTGGTAGTTATGTATGGATGTGAGAGTTGGACTGTAAAGAAAGCTGAGCATGGAAGAACTGATGCTTTTGAACTGTGGTGTTGGAGAAGACTCTTGAGAGTCCCTTGGACTGCAAGGAGATCAAACCAGTCAATTCTAAAGGAAATCTGTCCGGAATATTCATTGGAACAACTGATGCTGAAGCTGAAATTCCAGTACTTTGGCCATCTGATGTGAAGAACAGACCCATTGGAAAAGACCCTGATGCTGGGAGGGATTGGGGGCAGGAGGAGAAGGGGCTGACAGAGGATGAGATGGTTGGATGGCATCACCGACTCAATGGACATGAGTTTGAGCAAGCTCTGAGTGTTGGTGATGGACAGGGAGGCCTGGCGTGCTGCACTCCATGGAGTCGCAGAGTCAGACATGACTGAGTGACTGAACTGACTGAACTCCCTCTCTAGAGTGTAGGCACCTGTGAGCCTCAACCTCCCAGCTCTATGGCAAGTGGGAAAACTTTACAATGAACCCTAATGCCAGTCACAAAACAGCATACAGGACTTGTTTGACAACAACCCAGAAAAGCTCAAATTTCAAATGAATTCCCTCTTGAGTGAAACTTCATCTTCTCCTTCCAATGTATTTTCTTCCAAATTAGCAAATATGGAGGAAAGTAAGATCTTTCATTTCTCTAAGAATGTATCAGTTCAGTTCAGTCACTCAGTCATGTCCGACTCTGTGACCCCATTGACTGCAGCACCCCAGGCCTCCCTGTCCATCACCAACTCCCGGAGTTTACTCATACTCATGTCCATTGAGTCAGTGATGCCATCCAACCATCTCATTCTCTGTCAGCCCCTTCTCCTGTCTTCAATCTTTCCCAGCATCAGGGTCTTTTCCAATGAGTCAGCTCTTTGCATCAGGTGGTCAAAGTATTGGAGTTTCAGCTTCAGCATCAGTCCTTCTAATGAATATTCAGGACGGATTTCCTTTAGGATGGACTGGTTGGACCTCCTTGCAGTCCAAGGGACTCTTGAGAGTCTTCCACATCACCACAGTTCAAAAGCATCAAGTCTTCAGTGCTCAGCTTTCTTTATAGTCCAACTCACATCCACACATGACTGTTGGAAAATCCGTAGCTTTGACTAGACGGACATTTGTTGGCAAAGTAATGTCTCTGCTTTTTAATATGCTATCTAGGTTGGTCATAATTTTTCTCCCAAGGAGTAAGCACCTTTTAATTTCATGGCTGCAGTCACCATCTGCAGTGATTTTGGAGCTCAAAAAGATAAAGTCTGTCACTGTTTCCACTGTTTCCCCATCTATTTGCCATGAAGTGATGGGACCGGATGCCATGATCTTAGTTTTCTGAATGTTGAGTTTTAAGCCAACTTTTTCACTCTCCTCGTTCACTTTTGTCAAGAGGCTCTTTAGTTCTTCTTCACTTTCTGCCATAAGGGTGGTGTCATCTGCACATCTGAGGTTATTGATATTTCTCCTGGCAATCTTGATTCCAACTTGTGCTTCATCCAGCCCAGCATTTCTCATGATGTACTCTGCATATAAGTTAAATAAGCAGGGTGACAATAAACAGCCTTGACATACTCCTTTTCCTATTTGGAGCCAGTCTGTTGTTCCATGTCCAGGTCTAACTGTTGCTTCTTGACCTGCATACAGATTTGTCAGGAGTCAGGTAAAGTGGCCTGGTATTCCCATCTCTTTAAGAATTTTCCACAGTTTGTTGTGATCCACAGTCAAAGGCTCTGGCATAGTCAATAAAGCAGAAGTAGTTGTTTTTCTAGAACTCTCTTGCTTTTTTGATGAGCCAACAGATGTTGGCAATTTGATTTCTGGTTCCTCTGCCTTTTCTAAATCCAGCTTGAACATCTGGAAGTTGACAATTCACATACTGTTGAAGCCTGGCTTGTAGAATTTTGAGCATTCCTTTCCTAGCATATGAGATGAGTGCAATTTTGTGGTAGTTTGAGCATTCTTTGCCATTGCCTCTCTTTGGGATTAGAATGAAAACTGACCTTTTCCAGTCCTTTGGCCACTGCTGAGTTTTCCAAATTTGCTGACATATTGGGTGCAGCACTCACAGCATCATATTTCAGAATTTGAAATAGCTCAGCTGGAATTCCATCACCTCCACTAGCTTTGTTCATAGTGATGCTTTCTAAGGCCCACTTGACTTCCAATTCCAGGATGTCTGGCTCTAGGTGAGTGATCACACCATCATGGTTATCTGGCTCGTGACGATCTTTTTTGTACAGTTCTTCTGTGTGTTCTTGCCACCTCTTCTTAATATCTTCTGCTTCTGTTAGGTCCCTATGATTTCTGTCCTTTATTGAGCCCATCTTTGCATAAAATGTTTCCTTGGTATCTCTAATTTTCTTGAAGAGATCTCTAGTCTTTCCCATTCTATTGTTTTCCTCTATTTCTTTGCACTGATCACTGAGGAAGGCTTTCTTATCTCTCCTTGCTATTCTTTGGAACTCTGCATTCAGATGGGTTTATCTTTCCTTTTCTCCTTTGCTTTCAGCTTCTCTTCTTTTTTCAGCTATTTGTAAGGCCTCCTCAGACAGCCATTTTGCCTTTTTGCCTTTCTTTTTCTTGGGGATGGTCTTTATCCTTGTCTCCTGTGTAATGTCATGAACCTCTGTCTGTAGTTTATCAGGCACTCTGTCTATGAGACCTAGTCCCTTAAATCTATTTCTCACTTCCACTGTATAATCATAACAGATTTGATTTAGGTCATCCCTGAATGGTCTAGTGACTAACGAGAAGGGAAAAGAAGGTAATTAGGAAATGCATGTCCTCCATGTTGTTCATAACCTCTTGCCAGCACCACCTCTTCTCTATGGGTGAAATGTGGGTGAAAGTACAGCCGCATTTGGCAAATAGATGTGGCCTTGGTCTTCATGGAATGAGCAGGTGTCTGTAAGCTGGGTTTGCTGTTCAAGTTCTGTTGATCCAGGAGTCCTGAGTTCTGCCCAGGGCTGAGTGCTTCATTTCCCTAAAGCTTCCCTTTCCTTTCCGCCCTCATTTCTGCACCACCTGATGGGCCCCCACATCCATTCACAGGTCTCAGCTCTAAATGTTCTTTGATATCTGTTTCAAAAGCAGACAGAAGGAAACCTCTGCAATTCCAGTGCTCTATTTTGTTTAAAAATAGATGAAGTGTTCCTATTTTCTCCACCACTCTCGACTCTCCTGGGGTCTTAAATGGCAAATGTAAAAGCCTCTCTCTTTCCTTACTTCTAAGTAGAAGTAAGATTTCTACTTAGATATTTTTACTGCACTGAGAAAAAGACTCCCCACTGCCTCATTAAAATATACAGCTATGCCTTCCTCAGCTGTTTACATAGCAGGTTATTGTTTTGATTTCTTTCCCTTCCTGTTTAAAACAAATGTCCCAATCCCTTACCCACACCAGGAATTCCTACTTTCCCTAGGTTTCTAGTCCACATCTCAGCCACATCAGTTCCTCCCATTTATTTCTACTCCTGGAAGTTTCCTCAGAAGACAGTTAAGCCCAGCCAATTCTCCTCTGCACTCTCTCAGATGTGTGGCATATGCAGACTTTCCTGAAATTGGAAGGTTCTTCCACATCCATTTTTACTTCTCTAGTCATTACTGAGTAGGGCAATGTTTTGAAAGATCACTTGGTACATTTTCCTTTTTTCTGTAATTTATTCTTTGTTTCTTCTTCCACCACCCATCAGCCACCCATCAGCCACTCAGACTGAAACTTAGACTTAATGCCTAGATATGACCTAGGATTGAAAAAAAATGCAATGCTCATTTTCAGGTCTCAGTATAAATGTTGAATGTCCCTAGAATCCCATAGACCTGATACTGAAGCTTTCAAAGAGAGCACATGGTTTTCTCACTCCCCCTAAAACCGGACTCTTACTCACACACAAAGCCTGGAGAGTAGAGCAGAAAGTGAAGCACGGAGCGCGGATGGTGCAGGATGGAGTGTTAGGGATGTTCCGAACCACACACGAGGGACAGAGAACTTCCGGAGTCAGAGGGGTGCTGGGAGCAATTTAGAAAAAACTAGACTGGGGTGAAGACACCTTGGCCAGGGCTTCTCTGGTGGCTCAGTGGTACAGAATTCTCCTGGCAATGCAGGAGACATGGGTTCGATCCCTGGTCCAGGAAGATCCCATTTGCTGTGGAGCAACTAAGCTCATGGACTGCAACTGTTAAGCCTGTGCTCTAAAGGCAGGGAACTGCAACTTTTGAAGCCCGTGCCCCCTAGAGCCTGTGCTCTGCAACAAGAGAAGCCACTGCAGTGAGAAGCCCTCACACTACAACGAAGAGTATCCGCCACTTGCCACGGCTAGAGAAAAGCTGGTGCAGCAACAAGGACCCAGCACAGGCAAAAATAAATTAATGAAAATTTTAAATGCACACCTTGGCCTGACTGGGAGCAAGGTAATAGCAACCCAGGAAGGGCAATAAAGAAAACAGAAAAAAAGTAGTTATTTGAGAAGTGGAGTCTCCTGGGATTCCCAGACCAACAAGCAACATCAGGTGAAATAGCTCATTCCTCACCAAGTGTACAGGGGATCCAGATGTCCTCAGAGACCCAAAGCGTCCAGGACCCAAGGCAGACCTGGGTGACTTGGAAAAGGAGTGGGATGTTTGCTCTCATCACTAGGGGTGCTCATGACCACCAGCTGTGGAAGCCAGATCAGGCTCAAGGCCAGGTGGGTGCTATGTCGTTAACAGGACTGCCTTATCCCACTATACCCATCAGAAGTGAGAGAGACACCAAAGGCAAAGCCCTGAGAAGGGAGAGGAATGAAATTGTGAAAGATTATTGCCCAAATTTCCATCCAATCTGGGTGAGTATCCTTGAATGAAATACGGTATGGATTCTGCTCTAAAATTTCCTGCATAAATATTAACATCTCTTGCCATTCCATCTTTTTTTTAACCACCTTCCCATTCAAAAGTCAGTTTGAAAACTGTCCTTAATCTCTGGTGGAAATGCAGGTTTAAATATAGGCATGCCTTTGAACAGAACTTTGTGGATGCTACCAGCCATTTTTGGGGCTCTCAGGTCTGCATCTCTGGCACAACCAGGACCCCTGAGTTTAACTGAAAAACTGGATTAGAGGCCCCAGCAGGAGATTGGAGTTACCTCCCTGGCTATTTACTAGAGAACTGTTCACACTGAGACATTATAATTTCCACTCTGTCCCATGAAGGTTGATGAGGAGGGGTTGGAGGAGCTGTCGTCTTTGGACCTGCTCCTCTTAATGTGATGGGAATCAAGTGAGAGCCACATGACATCTTCCAATGAGCCCCCTTTGAAGGTCTCCAGACGACCCGTGGACCCTCCCACCTGGCATCTGATGGCATCACCTTCATTGATGATCCGTTTAGCTGCAACAGCTGAGGAGAGGTGAATGGGATCCATGAAAATGCTTTCTGTTTCTGCATCTGAGACCATTGAGTACCTGAAAGAAGAGGGTATCATGTGAGATGACTTAGGAGAGCATCTGAATGGAAGGTAATCTTTTTAGACAAGAAGCCTAGATCTGATTATAGCCATGAGTGGAAAACAATGAGAGAGAAAGGGAATGCTTTCTTAAGAATGCAGAACCCTGGGTATGCTATGGCTTACTCACCTACTTATTTTTAAACCAGAATTGATGCCTTGATATCTGATGATGTGGTAGTCTGGGTTGTGGAGGCAAGAGACGGGAGAACTTACACCAATGTGGCTTCACTTTCTCTGTGTGTTCCTACCCTTGGATGTACTGCTGCCCCTTTTTTCTTTTCCTGTCCCTGCTTCTCTGTTACCGTTACTATCGGATGTCCCTACCTGTGCTTCCACCAGGGTTCTGCTGGATTGTTGGGCTGGGTAGGCTGCCACCACCCCCTCCATGCACCCATATCTTCTGCCTGCTTAAAGGGCATGGGCTGATGAAGGGCTGGCACAGCACCAAGGGAAGTGGGAAGATGTGATAAACTTCACAGTCCTGATTCTGAATACAAGAAATCCAGAATCATCCTAAGTCCAGGGATGCAATAGAGTCACTTAGGTAAATGTTAGTTTTCTGGAAAGAATTCAGCAGAAGTGTCCAAAGGGATCTTTGAAGAATATGGTGAGTCAAGGGCAGAAACAAGACTTAGGACCATATAGTAGTGGGTCCCTGGAGAAGATGACAACCCACTCCAGTATTCTTGGCCAGAAAAGCCCATGGACAGAGGAGCCTGGTGGGCTACAGTCCCTGGGGTCACAAAGAGTTGAACACGACCGAGCGCACACACATACATGCATAGTGGTAGGCTCCCTCCTCCCTCATGGGTTCTCCTCTTTTCTAGGTGTCATGGTGAGCTTTAGGTCTTTTTTACTTAGTCTTTCCTTTCCTTTATATCTACAGAGGACTTTTTAAAAGTGAGAAGGCTTAATGGATACATTTTCCCACAAAAACTTCATCATGCCTCCTTTGTTTATAGTCAAGCCCTCCCTGTGCCTCACCCCCCAGCAATCACCAATCTGTTTTCTGTCCCTAAGTGTGGCCTTTTCCAGAAGGTTAAATAAATGTAATAATATAGTAGTCTTTTTGATATGGTTTATTTCACTTAGCAAAATGAATCTGAGCCATCTAATCTATTGCAATAATAGAATAATAATAATAACAATAGAGTCGATAGTTTGTTCCTTCTTATGGCTGAATAATATTTCATTTCTTAGGCATTGCAGGCAGGCTATTGCTGCCATCACTGTCACACTGCCTGAGTGAAGACTGTGTATTCCATAGGAAAGTACGATACACTTACTGCTGATGTGGTGATACTTTGGATTCTGGTTTTCTTCCTCAATCTGCCTTCTATTATTTACTTTTCAGAATCCTGAAACAGTTGCTGTATCCTTCTGTCCAGGTTTTATAAGGGCAATCCATGGGAGAGTCTGGATGGAGGGTGTGTTTTCCATCTTTTCCAGAACTGGAAACTTGTACTTTATCTTTTTGATTTTAAAAGTCTGAAGTCAATATGTTTCCTGACCCTTATAATTGACCTATTTTTTCTCTGTGGAAACCAATAGGGTCTTTTTTAGTTTGCAATGTTTAGAAATTTCCTGGTGATGTTTCTTTTTTGGTATTAGTTCTAGAAGGTCTTGTAGGTGATATCCTTTTCATCATAGGGGACTGAAATGCAAAAGTAGGAAGTCAAGAGATACCTGGAGTAACAGACAAATTTCACCTTGGAGTACAAAATGAAGCAGGGCATAGACTAATAGAGTTTTGCCAAGAGAACACACTGGTCATAGCAAACACCCTCTTCCAACAACACAAGAGAAGACTCTACACATGGATATCATCAGATGGTCAATATCGAAATCAGATTGATTATGTTCTTTGCAGCCAAATATGGAAAAGCTCTACACAATCAGCAAAAACAAGACCAGGAGCTGACTGTGGCTCAGATCATGAACTCCTTATTGCCAAATGCAAACTTAAATTGAAGAAAGTAGGGAAAACCACTAGCTCATTCAGCTATGACTTAAATCAAGTCCCTTACAATTTTACAGTGGAAGTGACAAATAGATTCAAGGGATTAGATCTGATAGAGTTTCTGAAGAACTATGGACAGAGGTTCATAACATTGTAAGGAGGCAGTGATCAAAATCATCCCCAAGAAAAACAAATGCAAAAAGGAAAATGGCTGTGTGAGGAGGCATTACAAATAGCTGAGAAAAGCAGAGACGTGAAAGGAAAAGTAAAGATAAACCCGTCTGAATGCAGAGTTTCAAAGCATACCAAGGAGATAAAAAAGCCTTCCTAAGTGAAAAATGAAAGTGAAATTTGCTCAGTTGTGTCTGACTCTTTGCGACCCCATGGGATTTTCCAGGCCAGAATACTGGAGTGGGTAGCCATCCCCTTCTTCAGGGGATCTTCCCAACCCAGGTATCAAACCCAGATCTCCCACATTGCAGGCTGATTTTTTACCATCTGAGCCACCAGGAAAGCCCCTTCCTAAGTCATCAGTGCAGAGACATAGAGGAAAACAACAGAGTGGGAAAGCCTAGAGATCTCTTCAAGAAAATTAAAGATACCAAGGGAACATTTCATGCAAAGATGGGCACAATAAAGGACAGAAATGGTATGGACCTAACAGAAGCAGAAGATATTAAGAAGAGGTGGCAAGAATACACAGAAGAACTGTACAAAACAGACCTTCATGAACCAGATAACCATGATGGTGGGATCACTCACCTAGAGCCAGATATCCTGGAGTGTAAAGTCAACTGGGCCTTAGGAAGCATCACTGAGAACAAAGCTAGTGGAGGTGATGGAATTCCAGCTGAACTATTTCAAATCCTAAAAGATGATGCTGTTAAAATGCCATACTCAATATGCCAGCAAATTTGGAAAACTCAGCAGTGGCCACAGGACAGGAAAAGGTCAGTTTTCATTCCAATCTCAAAGAAAGGCAATGCCAAAGAATGTTCAAACTGTTGCATAATTGCACTGTCATTTCATACGCTAGCAAAGTAATGCTCAAAATTCTCCAAGCTAGGCTTCAATAGTACGTGAACCAAGAACTTCCAGATGTTCAAGCTGGAATTAGAAAAGGCAGAAGTACCAGAGATCAAATTGTCAATAACTGTTGGATGATAGAAAAAGAAAGAGAATTCCAGAAAAACATCTACTTCTGCTTCATTGACTACACTAAAGCCTTTGACTGTGTGGATCACAACAAACTGTGGAAAATTTTTCAAGAGGTGGGAATACCAGACCACCTTACCTGCCTTCTGTGAAACCTGTATGCAGGTCAAGAACCAACAGTTAGAACCGGACCTGGAACAACAGATTGGTTCCAAATTGGGAAAGGAGGACGTCAAGGCTGTATATTGTCACTCGTCTTATTTAACTTTATGCAGAGTACATCATGCAAAATGCTGGGCTAGATGAAGCACAAGCTGGAACCAAGATTGCAGGGAGAAATACCAATAACCTTAGATGTGCAGATGACACCACCCTTATGACAGAAAGCGAAGAGGAACTAAAGAGCCTCTTGATGAAAGTGAAAGAGGAGAGTCAAAAAGTTGGCTTAAAATTCAACATTCAAAAAATTAAGATCATGGCATCTAGTCCCTTCACTTCTTGGCAAATAGATGGAGAAACAATGGAAACAGTGCCAGATTTTATTTTCTTGGGCTCCAAAATCATTTCAGATGGAGATCTCAGCTATGGACTAAAAGATGCTTGCTCCTTGGAAGAAGACTTATGACAAACCTAGACAGCATATTAAAAAGCAGAGATATTACTTTGCAAACAAAGGTCCATCTAGTCAAAGCTATGGTTTTTCTAGTAGTCATGTATGGATGTGAGAGTTGGACTATAAAGATGGCTGAGCACCAAAGAATTGATGCTTTTGAACTGAGGTGTTGGAGAAGACTCTTGAGAGCCCCTTGGACTGCAAGGAGATCAACCCAGTCAATCCTAAAGGAAATAAGCCCTAAATATTCATTGGAAGGATTGATGCTGAAGCTGAAGCTCCAATACTTTGACCACTTGATATGAAGAGCTGACTCACTGGAAAAGACCCTGATGCTGGGAAAGATTGAAGGCAGGAGGAAAAGAGGCCGACAGAGGATGAGATGGTTGGATGGCATCACCAACTCAATGGACATGAGTTTGAGCAAGCTTGGGGAGTTGATGATGGACAGGGAAGCCTGGTGAGCTTTGCAAAGATAATAAAGAGTAGACTGCCTGGTGGGGTGTACACAAGCTCTGTAAATGTACAGATTTGTTATTATTCAGTTGCTAAGTCATGTCTGACTCTTTATGACCCCATGAAATGCAGCACACCAGGCTTACCTGTCCTTCACTGTCTTCCAGAGTTGGCTCAAACTCATGTCCATTGAGTCAATGATGCCATCTACCCATCTCATTTTCTGTCACCCCCTTCTCCTCCCGCCTTCAGTCTTTCCATGGAGTCATGAAGAGTTGGACATGACTGATTGACTGAACAACAATAACAATATATGTTCCTTGGTCAATGTTAATCCAATGTGTTGGTTATGGATACCATTTTGAGTGCCTTTTATGAATTTATAATAATCCTGACAAAATAGGTTTTATTTTTCATGCTTTAAGGTGAGGAAATTGTGGCATAGAAATGTTAAAAAAAATTGCCCCAAACAGTAAATAAGTGGACTAACTAAGTTGCAAACATAGAACAGTCCTGCTCTGAGTCCAGTCTTCAGTCCATTGCAATGCATGCATACCATTTTGATTGGAAAGGGGAGATGAATTGGCTGGTGGAGAAACTCCAGCTGGATCCCCAGGCCCGACATAGATTTTGACACAGAAAATACTCAAAGAATACTTGTTGAAAACATGGATGGATGGTTGCATGGATTTGGTTGAGTTGAGCTGAGTACAGCTGAACTGAATGGAGCTAAGTTGTGCTAAATTTAGCTGAATTGATTAGCAGAACAATTCCCTTGTAGTAGACAACCACACTGGATTTCCCACTTGGGAGAATGATGTGATCAGAACCAGCAAAGATATGAAGGAAGAAATGTCTTCGACAGAAGAAAGGAGTAGCTAATGTCTCTACCCAGGATGTGGCTAAATCTGTCCATGCAGGTCAGCACAATGTGGCATCGTCACTGGTAGTTCCTGAGGAATTTCCAAGAGCAACTGTGATGGATTATTCCTAAGTATAACTTGTGACCAGAAGATGCATTTCAAATAAGTGTAACCAGGGAGTGAGTGTGAATATTGAGTGAGATTTGCGAGGTATTAATATTATCCTGGATGCCAGAACTAGAGAGGTTTTTTGAGAACTCATTGCTTTGTAAAGATAATAAAGAGTAGACTGCCTGGTGGGGTGTACACAAGCTCTGTAAATGTACAGATTTGTTGTTATTCAGTTGCTAAGTCATATCTGACTCTTTACGACCCCATGAACTGCAGCACACCAGGCTTCCCTGTCCTTCACTATCTCCCAGAGTTGGCTCAAACTCATGTCTATTGAGTCAATGATGCCATCCACCCATCTCATTTTCTGTCACCCCCTTCTCCTCCTGCCTTCAATCTTTCCCAGCATCTTTTCCAATGAGTCAGCTTTTCGCATCAGGTGGCCAAAGTATTGGAGCTTCAGCTTCAGCATCAGTCCTTCCAGTGAATACTCAGGGTTGATTTTCTTTACAATTGACTGGTTTTATCCTCTTGCTGTTCAAGGGACTCTCAGGAGTTCTCCAGCACCACAGTTCAGAAGCATCAATTCTTTGGCATTCTGCCTTCCTTATGGTGCAGCTCTCACATCCATACATGACTACTGGAAAAACCATAGCTTTGACTATATGGACCTTTCTCATACAGATTAAGCAGTCATATTTATCCCTGTACCTCCAACACATGGAAGGGGAGTGACCAGGCAGGTTTTGATGACTGCATGTATGGTGAGTGGACAGATGGGTAGACGGGTAGTCACATGGGTGACTGGATGAATGGACAGAATCCTAGGCACCAGGCAGGGTGTCCACATACCACCTTGGCGATCAGACTTGATAGGTCCTGCAGTCTCTGGTCTCTTTCTACTCTCCAGCCTCAGCTTGTGCTGGCTTCCCTTGGGCTCACTTCTGTCCAGCACACTGATTTTCTAGGCTTTCCATCCTCACCAATTTTCCTTTTGCCCAGGCATTTTGCCAAAGCCAATTTCCACTGCCTGGATAATCGGTCCTCCCCCTACTCACTGATCTTTCAGATCTTAGTTCAATCATCATTTCAGTAGGGAAGCTTTCCCTGTTTTCCACCTCTCATTGCACTATACACCTTTTCTTTGTGGCACTTCTATTAATGTAACTTTACATTTATTTACAAAATAATTTGATAAATTCTGTTTCCTATAAAAGACCATACCCTCTGTGAGGCAGAGACCACACCTTCTTTATTAGACTCATTAAACCACATCTGTGGCAAAATAGTCTTAGTGCTGTTAGAGTATTTCATGAGCTGTTAGGTTCCCAGAATCTAGTTTAATGTCTACTTAATAGTTATTTTCTGATTCACTGACTGACTGAATTTGTCCTCAGGTAAGTACCACATTTAAGGGTATGTGGCAGATACGATAGTTACAACACAATGATATTTATCAAGTATTGGCTACTGGCTCATCATTTTACTGGAATGCAAACCCAGGAGCAAATCCAGGGTGCTGGCTATCTTGTGTCCATGCTCATTCTCAGCTCTTCTGAGGCCAAGATGTGTACATCTCGGAGGCCTATACTGGCAGTTAGAAATTCTTTTCTCATGGTGGCCCTGGATCCATCCTCACACAGAGGTGGTCTTTGTCCCCCTCCCTTGGATCCTGTTGGTTTCCATGACTGTTCTCACATAGAATATGGTGGGAGTGGCACTACAGTGTCTGAATCTGAACCTTAAGGGTAGCTCTCTGCTCCTGGCTCTTGGTGTTCTCTGTTCAGAAGCCCTGAGCTTCCATATTAGAAGTCAGATGACCTCAACCACCCCAAAGCCACCAAGCTGGAAAAGCTATTGACCAACGTTCCCTGCCAAGCTCCTAGCCAACATTCAGCCACGTGGGTGAGCCCTTTAGAGGAACATCTTTCACCTCTTGGGCCTCTCCAGCTGACACCACATGAAACACAGACAAGTTGCCCCATCCTGTCCAGATTCCCACAGAAAGAAGACAAAATAAATTTACTGTCTGAAGTCATTACATTTTGGGGCAATTTGTTAGGCTGCAGTAGATGACAGCAACACCATTTCAAGGACTAAGTAAGTAGTGAATTTTGAGCAAATGCCAAGGCCTTCTTCTCCCTGATAGTAATACAGAAACTAGTAAATGTCAGTGGCTGACCTCAGTTTGTTGCAGTTGGGAAGCAACAATAAAATAACACCAATATGAAAGTAAGCCCTAACACTGTTCCAGACCCTGGTGATATTTTGGGCCCAGGATTCAGGGCAGTGTCAGTTTTTTAAATATTGGAATATAATTGCTTTACGATGTTTGTTTCTGCTACAACAAAGTGAATTACCTATATGTATATGATATATATATGTACATATCCCTTCTTTCTTCAGCCTCCCTACCACCCCACGCCCATCCCACCCCTCTAGGTCATCACAGAGCTGAGCTTCCTGTGCTATAGAGCAGCTTCCCACCAGCTATCTATCTTACACTTGATAGTATATATGCATGTCTATGCTTCTCTCTCAATGTGCGCCATGCTCCCTTTCACCATGTATGTCCACATGTCTGTTCTCTACATCTGCATCTAAATTCCCGTCCCGCAAATGGGTTCATCTGGAGCTGGAGGAAGCAGGCTCCTTGACTTCAGACTATAATATAAAGCTTCAGTAATTAAGACAGTACGGCACTGGCACCGAAACAGAAATGCAGACCAAGGGAACAAGACAGAAAGCCCAGAGATAAACCCATGCCCCCATGGCCATCTTACCTTTGACAAAGGAGGCAAGAATACACAATGGGGAAAAGACAGACTCTTCAATAAATCGTGCTGGGAAAACTGGATACCTGAGCTACAGGTAAAGGAATGAAACTAGAACACTTCCTAACACCATACACAAAAACAAACTCAAAATGGATTAAAGACCTACGTGTAAGACCAGAAACTATAAAACTCTTAAAGGAAAACATGGGCAGAACACCATATGACATAAATCAGCAAGATCCTTTTTGACCCACCTCCTAGAGTAATAAAAATAAAAACAGAAATAAACAAATGGGACCTAAAGAAACTTAAAAGCTTTTGCGCAACAAAGGAAACCATAAGCAAGGTTAAAAAATAACCCTCAGGATGGGAGAAAATATTTGCAAATGGAGCAACAAAGGATTAATCTCCAAAATATATAAGCAGTCTCAGTTTTAACATGTCAATATTTCATAAAACTAGATTCAGAGTCTTAAATTTTATATAAATTTGAGTCACATTTCCATTTCAATGATATTTATTAAGGGAGTTTTACTTTTTTATTTATTAATGCATAAAGTGCATGCAGGCTCAGCTGTGTTGACTCTTTGTGACCCCACAGACTATATTTCACCAGACTCCTCTGTCCGAGGGACTTCCCACGCAAGAATACTGGACTGGGTTGCCGTTTCCTTCTCTAGGGGCTCGTCTCAACCCAGGGACTGAACCTGTGTCTCCTGCACTGCAGGCGGATTCTTTACTACTGAGCCACCAGGAAAGCCCTTATTTATTAATTGTTAATAAAATAATTATCTTGTTTCTTAAGGGTCAGTATTATTTTAAAATGAGATTTGAGTTGATGAGGGGGATCAAATCAAAACCTTGAAAGGGTAATCAGCCAAGAATTCTCGTGTTACTATGGGGATGATAAGGGCTTCCTCCTAGCATGGCCCCTCATTCTCCCAGAGATCCGTTTTCTTTGTTCCTCTGCAGGTCTCCAGGGCTCTGCATTCAGGGAGGTGACAGGCACAAACTGAAAAGAGATATAAGAGAAGTCCTCACCTGTCAAGTGTGCAGAAAGACCCGAGTCAGAAGCTCAGCAGGTGGTGTCCCCTGGGGTCCCCACTGGGTACTGTCTTTCTGCGAGCCCTTGATCCTAGCATTTTCCCTAAACAATGCTGACTTCAGAGTGTGTGGATTTGATTTCACATGACAAATACCAGGAACTAACAGCCTGTCCTAAATATACTTAAACTCTGAGGCTGTACATTTGATAGGGGAGTATTTGAAATTAAAATCTGAAAATAGAAATGGTGGATAAACATTCTTCCTTCTTGTTGGTGGTAAAGACTGAATTCCAGCTCATGCATCAGTGAATTTGAGAAATCACATTTGAAGACTACCCAGTACACTTTTGAGAAGTTGGAGGTTTTATGACTGAGAAAAGAGGGAAGTTAAGCTCAAACTCCGCCCGCCCCCCAACCTCACAATGCATCTGTTTTGACTGCTGATGCAAAAATTCAAGCAGCAGTAAACTCAGCTCAGCATCCTCCAGTGTTAAGGAAGGATGTAAATTCCAAGTGCTTTTATGAGTTAACCTGTTATGAGAGGAGGAGATGTAAACCTAATAGTCCTAAGACTATTTTGCTGGAGACAGTTTACTGAGTCTAATACAGGTGTGGGGGAAGGACTTGAAATGACCTGAATGGAGAACAAGTGTCCCAGCGGCATTGTGAAGCTGCTCTTATTCTCTCCTGAGAAGCAGGACTGCAGAGAAAGAAAGGAGGAAGGAGGCTGAGAGCTGGACAAGTGGCCCTATTTATATCTGCAAGGTCAGGGAGACAGCGGCTCTAGAGGTTTTGATTTATGACCATGTCTGTGCGTCCACCCACATGCCTGAGATGGAGTGTGATGATACACTGTGATTGGGAAGCAGCAAGGGCTGGCCGTTCAAACAGGCTGGCAGGGAAGCAGAGGCTCTAGGGTCGATTCCTTGTCACAGGATCAGGAAGCAGCAGCTAAAAAGCCTGGAAGGTGAATTGAGGATAAATAATAAAGCAGAGTTTGATGGACTTCCTAACCAACAGCAGAGATGGGGGCAGCTTTCTTTAAATCTGTGTTTTTTAAAATTGCAGACTGTGACCTATTAGTGTATCATAAAATCAATGGGTCGCACCTAGCATCTGGAAAAGAAAAGAAAAAAAAAAAAGAATAGAGAACGGTACTATCCATTTTAAAGATAAATACAATTTTTGAAACCTGTTTAAAATTTACACAAACCTATACGCATATGCTGTGAGTAAATGGTATGTCCCACTGTGGATTACAGTTGGCAAAGTTTGTAAGCCAGTTTTAAATCAGTTGCCCGGTTGTCAAGACCCAAAATAGAGTGGAATTGGGATCCTTCAACCCAGGCCCCCTGACAGCTGGTCACTTCCTTTCAGTGAGTCCCTTGGAAATGAAATGTAGGCAAAGGCACGGGAGGGGGTGTCTTCCTTGATTTGGCTTTTGCAAAAAAGGAACAGATTTCTGAGCTTCAGTGAAAGTGACCATACAGGCAAAGTTCAGGCTCCAAGGAAGAAGAGAAGTCACTGAAGCAAATCTATTTTTAGCAAGCTGCTTCTAGCAAGCTTTGTGAAAGAGGCAAGGCAGAAAAATTTTCATGGGAAAAGAGATACAAGAGCAAGGGTGTATGGGAGGAGCCATTTCCCAAGGACACATGATGAAGGCACATAGACCTACCATGCCATGCCCCCCATTTCTTGCCCCCCCACCCCCAACCAGGTGTGCAGACCTCAAGAGAAGAGAGGCAAGCAAAGCACAGCTAAGGATCTTTGCTGAAAGGGAAGGGGAAAATGCCACCGAGAGAGGCCGCCTGACCAGATGAGTGAGAAGTTCTAAGACACTGCAAAGGCTTGAAAAATCAGATCTGAAGTCAGGGCAAGAAATGGATTTTTGACTTGGCAAAAAATTAAGGAAAACAGAAAGACATTATTCAAATTAGAATAATAGGAGGATAAGGAAGTCTGATCCTTTATTTGGAAAGGACGAGAAAACTGGTCATAGCTGAGGAGGAAGCGAAGAAGCAGAGGTAGACTCCAGACCCTCTGTGTGGGTGGGCCTGGAGGGCAGCAGCTTCCCGCGAGGGAGGGGAGGGCCTGTCGGGAGGTGGGTTTGCATCACAAGAACACCAGTTCTTAAAACTGTGCTGGGTTTACTGGGGAGGTTTGATGGAGGTGAGGGATACGCGTGAAGGCTCCACCAAGTGGCCTCACTGGATAGGGGGTTTTACATTTTAATGTTAACTCATGAATTACCTCAGGAAATTTGCCCAGATGGAAGATGGGTGACTCTTTACCTATAGGTTTTCCTCCAGAGAAAGTGACACACAGCAGCTAGGTTTGAATTTAAGGTGTTTGAGGTCAGGGTCTAACTCAGGCAAAAATAGAAGTCTTGACACCTCTGTCCAATGTCTACACCCCTTTCTTAGGTTCTTCATTCACCCAAGGATGAGATTTGCAGATGAGGCTGGAAATGTTAAGACTCCCTGCTGGGACAGCAAGCACACCTCATCCCTGAATGAACTCTGCCCTGTTGGCTCTGCCTCTTTGCAGCACTAGGTGCACTTTTGCAAATCTCTCTCCTGGTTCCACAGAAAAGAGTACAGTTGTATCACTCCGGGGCTGGATCTAAAGTTACAGTGGGTTGAATGATGGCCCCAGCAAAGATATAGCTCCTAGAACCTGCAAATGCAAGCCTTTTTGGATAAAAGATTGTTGCAGAGTAATTGAGTCCAAAACTTTGAGAAGAGATCATCATGGATTCAGTTCAGTTTAGTTGATCACTTGTGCCCAACTCTTTGCGACCCCATGGTCTGCAGCACACCAGGCCTCCCTGTCACTACCAAGTCCTGGACCTTACTCAAACTCAAACATTGAGTCGGTGATGCCATCCAACCATCCCAACCTCTGTCATACCCTTCTCCTCCTGCCTTCAACCTTTCCCAGCATCAGGGTCTTTTCAAATAAGTCAGTTCTTCGCATCAGGTGGCCAAAGTATTGGAGTTTTGGCTTCAGCATGAGTCCTTCCAATTCAGGACTAATTTTCCTTTAAGATTGACTGGTTTGATCTCCTTGCAGTCCAAGGGACTCTCAAGAGTCTTCTCCAACACTGCATTCAAAAGCATCAATTCTTCGGCACTCAGCTTTCTTTATAGTCCAACTCTCACATCCGTACATGACTACTGGAAAAACCATAGCTTTGATTAGACAGACCTTTGTCAGCAAAGTAATGTCTCTGCTTTTTAAAATGCTATCTAGGTTGGTCATAGCTTTTCTTCCAAGGAGCAAGCATCTTTTAATTTCATGGCTGCAGTCACCATCTGCAGTAATTTTGGAGCTCCCCCAAAATAAGGTCTCTCATTGTTTCCATTGTTTCCCCATTTATTTGCCATGAGGTGATGGGACCAGATGCCATGATCTTAGTTTTCTGAATGTTGAGTTTTAAGCCAACTTTTTCACTCTCCTCTTTCACTTTCGTCAAGAGGCTCTTTAGTTCATCTTCACTTTCTGCCATAAGGGTGGTGTCATCTGTATATCTGAGGTTATTGATATTTCTCCAGGCAATCTTGATTCCAGCTTGTGTTTTTTGCAGCCCAGCATTTCGCATGATGTACTCTGCATATCTGTCTCTTCCCTGGTAACTTGGACGGTAAAGCGTCTGCCTATAGTGTGGGAGACCGGAGTTCGATCCCTGGGTCAGGAAGATCCTCTGGAGAAGGAAATGGCAACCCACTCTAGTATTCATGCCTGGAAAATCCCATGGACCAGGGAGCCTGGTGGGCTACAGTCCATGGGGTCGCAAAGAGTCAGACATGACTGAGCGACTTCTCTTCTTCACTTCACTCTGCATGTAGGTTAAATAAGCAGGGTGACAATATACAGCTTTGACATACTCCTTTCCCGATTTGGAGCCAGTCTGTTGTTCCATGTCCAGTTCTAACTGTTGCTTCTTGACTTTCATACAAATTTCTCAGGAGTCAGGTAAGGTGGTCTGGTATTCCTATCTCTTTGAGAATTTTCCGTAGTTTATTGTGAGCCACACAGTCAAAGACTTTGGCATAGTCAATAAAGCAGAAGTAGTTGTTTTTCTGGAACTCTCTTGCTTTTTTTGATGATCCAACAGATGTTGGCAATTTGATCTCTGGTTCCTCTGCCGTTTCTAAATCCAGCTTGAACATCTGAAGTCCACAGTTCATGTACTGTTGAAGACTGGCTTGGAGAACTTTGAGCATTACTTTGCTAGCATGTGAGATGAGTATGGTTGTGTGGTAGTTTGAACATTCTTTGGTATTGCCTTTCTTTGGGATTGGAATGAAAACTGACCTTTTCCTGTCCTGTGGCCACTGCTGTGTTTTCCAAATTTGCTGGCATATTGAGTGCAGCATTTTAACAGCATCATCTTTTAGGATTTGAAATAGCTCAGCTGGAATTCCATCACCTTCACTAGCTTTGTTTGTAGTGATGCTTCCTAAGGCCCACTTGACTTCACATTCCAGGATATCTGGCTCTAGGTGAGTAATCACAGCATCATGGTTATCTGGGTCATGAAGGTCTTTTTTGTATAGTTCTTCTGTGTATTTTTGCCACCTCTTCTGAATATCTTTTGCTTCTGTTAGGTCCATACCATTTCTGTCCTTTATTGTTCCCATCTTTTCATGAAATATTCCCTTGGTATCTTTAATTTTCTTGAAGAGATCTCTCATCTTTCCCATTCTGTTGTTTTTCTCTATTTCTTTGCACTGATCACTGAGGAAGGCTTCTTGTCTCTCCTTGCTATTCTTTGGAACTCTGCATTCAGATGGGTATATCTTTCCTTTTCTCCTTTGCCTTTAGCTTCTCTTCTTTTCCCAGCTATCTGTAAGACCTCCTCAGACAACCATTTTGCCTCTTTGCATTTCTTTTTCTTGGGGATGGTCTTTATCACTGCCTCCTCCACAATGTCACAAACCTCCATCCATAGTTTTTCAGGCACTCTCTATCAGATATAATTCCTTGAATCTGTTTGTCACTTCCACTGTATAATCATAAGGGATTTGATTTAGGTCATACCTGAATGGTCTAGTGATTTCCCCTTTTTTCTTCAATTTAAGTCTGAATTTGGCAATAAAGGAGTTCATGATCTGAGCCACAGTCAGCTCCCGGTCTTGTTTTTGCTGACTGTATAGAGCTTCTCCATCTTTGGCTGCAAATAATGTAATCAATCTGATTTTGGTATTGACCATCTGGTGATGTCCATGTGTAGAGTCTTCTCTTGTGTTGTTGGAAGAGGGTGTTTGCTATGCCCAGTGCATTCTCTTGGCAAAACTCTATTAGCCTTTGCCCTGCTTCATTCTGTACTCCAAGGCCGAATTTGCCTGTTACTCCAGTATCTCTTGACTTCCTACTTTTGCATTCCAGTCCCCTGTGATGAAAAGGACAGCTTTTTGGGGTGTTAGTTCTAGAAGGTCTTGTAGGTCTTCATAGAACCATTCAACTTCTTCAGCATTACTGGTTGGGGCACAGACTTGGATTAATGTGTGATATTGAATGGTTTGTCTTGGAAATGAACAGAGATCATTCTGTCATTTTTGAGATTGCATCCAAGTACTGCATTTCAGACTCTTTTGTTGACTATTATGGCTATTCCATTTCTTCTAAGGGATTCTTGCCCACAGTAGTAGATATAATGGTCATCTGAGTTAAATTCACACATTCTAGTCCATTTTAGTTCACTGATTCCTAAAATGTCAATGTTCATTCTTGCCATCTCCTATATGATCACTTCCAATTTGCCTTACATGGACCTAACATTCCAGGTTCCTGTGCAATATTGCTCTTTACAGCATTGGACCTTGCTTCCGTCACCAGTCACATCCACAACTGGGTGTTGTTTTTGCATTGGCTTTGTCTCTTCATTCTTTCTGGAGTTATTTCTCCACTGATCCCCAGTAGCATATTGGACACCTACTGACCTGGGGAGTTCATTTTTCAGTGTCCTATCTTTTTGCCTTTTCATACTCTTCATGGGGTTCTCAAGGCAAGATACTGAAGTGGTTTGCCATTCCCTTCTCTAGTGGACCACATTTTGTCAGAACTCTCCACCATGACCTGTCCATCTTGGGTGGCCCTAGACTGGAATGGGTAGCCTATCCCTTCTTCAGCAGATATTCCTGACCCAGGAATTGAACTGGGGTCAACCTGCATTGCAGGCAGATTCTTTACCAACTGAGCTATGAGGGAAGCCCATTCATGGATTAGGGTAGACCATAAATTCAGTGGAAGATGTCACTTAAAAAGAACACAAGAGCTGTAAGAGTTACTTATATATTCTGGAGATTAATTCTCTTGTCTGTTGTTTCATTTGCAATTATTTTCTCCCATTCTGAGGTTTGTCTTTTAATGTTGTTTATTATTTCCTTTGCTGTGCAAAAGCTTTTAAGTTTGAGTAAGTCCCATTTTTGTTTTAAAATTACTTAGTTTTTAAATTTTTTAAAATTTAATTTTTTATTATTAAAATTTTTTTAAATTTAATTTTTAAATTTAAATTTAAATGTTTTTAAATTACTTAGTCATAGAGGACCCTGGTGTGATGTATGTCAAAGAGTGTACAGCCTATGGTTTCCTCTAAGACCTGTGGCTGACTCATGTTGATATAGAGCAGAAACCAACACAATATTGTAAAGTAATTATTTTCCAATTAAAAATAAATAAATTTATATGTAAAAAAAGGACACAAGAGAAGACAGAGACGAGATGACCATATGAAGACAAAGGCAGAGGTTGGAGTTACACTGTCCCAAGCCAAGAAACTCCTAGAGCCAACAGAAGCAAGGAAGAGGCGAGGACAAAATCTTCCCTGGAGTCTTTGGAGGGAGAGTGTCCCTGCCAGCACCTGGATCTCGGATTTCTGGCCTTTAAACCTCAGAGAATTTATTTGTGCTATGTGTGTGTGTGGTTTTTAAGCCACTCAGTTTGTGGAAATTTGTTACAGAAGCCCTAGGAAATGAGCACTGGGATTCTGCTGGTGAGATATTTGCTCTCTCCATGAATAACTTAATTTTAAAAAGGCTCAAGCTTTTAGCTAAAGAGATAAAACAAGGAGGATGGAATTTCAGGCATTTATTAAGTACAGGGAGGATTGTTCAGACTTGGGTGATGACCCGTTGCTTAGAATGGGCTTCCCTGGTGGCTCAGTGGTAAAGAATCCACCTGCTAATGCAGGAGATAAGTGTTATATTGTAATAATGTAGGTTATATATTGTATATAATATAAATAATATATGTTTTACTATATTTTTAAATTTCTCTCACTAGGTAAAACTGATATCCCAGTTTTATGACTAAGTTATTTATATAAGCTTTCATGGCTACTAAGTGGCAGAGCAGAGCTTAATTTTGGCCTTAATTACACCATTTTCATTCTTCCCACATCACTATATTGGCTCCTAGAAGATAATTTTATTAATAATTCTCTTTCCATAGCTTTAAAAAGCCCACAGTTTTATTTAAGGAATAATTGTTATTCATACAGCACATATTTAAAATGTGCAGATTGGTAAAGTTTGATACACAAATAAGTGAGATCACTACCATAATCAAAATTGTATTGTTTCTTTTTTACTGGGTTTTTAGAGTATTTTAAATGTATATTTTGGATATGAGTTCATCATCAGATATGTGATTTTCATTTTTTTCTCCCAGTTTGTGAGTTGCCTTTTCATTTTTAAAGATACTGTAGACATTCATCTGAGCTAGTTTAAGCCTGGTTCTGTACAGTGCAGTGGGGTTGATTGGATGATGACTCAAAAGTCAGTGCAGCTGTCTTAGTTTATACCTCAGATTTTATGACGCTAATTGCAGGAAGGGATAGCCTGTGAAGTGTTACTGTGTGTTTGACTTTCTTGAACATGTCTGAAAAGGGCTAGTTGATTTGGGATCAGCTACTAAAAACCGACTGCTAAGGAGTGTACTGTAGAGAAGGAAATGGCAGCCCGCTCCGGTATTCTTGCCTGGGAAATCCCACTGGACAGAGGAGCCTGGTGGGCTACAGTCCATGGAGTCGAAAAAGAATTGGACACGACTCAGTGACTGAACAACAACAAAGGGATATACCGTACACAGACCAACATGGCATTGACATTGAAGTCGCTCAGTTGTGTCCGACCCTGTTTGCAACCCCATGGACTGTAGCCCACCCGGCTCCTCCGTCCATGGGATTTTCCAGGCGAGAGTACTGGAGTGGGTTGCCATTTCCTTCTCAGGGGATCTTCCCGACCCAGGGATTGAACCCTGGCCTCCCGCATTGTAGGCAGACGCTTTACGGTCTGAGCCACCAGGGAAGTCTACACAAACCAAGAGGGGCTTTACAACCAAGTGGACTTAGGAGGAGTCACTGAGAACCCAGAGAAAACGTGCTCTGTCTGCGGGACCTGACTTTTGGGGAGTTCAGCCCTTTTCATGTGTAAGTGGGGCTTTCGGGTTGAGCTTGTTTTTGTCTAGGAGGGGGACTGGCAGCTGGAAGGACTAAGAACTGAATGCTGCTGGAATGTCCCTATTAATCAATGTTTTTGTCCTGTGACCAGCTCACTTTATGTGGAACTCTGAAACCGGCGGAATTGGTTTTCCCTGCAGTGACCCACCTTCTACCTTCACAGCCAGCACTCACTGATCACCCTCTCCAACCAATAACCTCAGAAGCTCAATCACACCAAAGTGATAGGCACTTAATAAAATGCCTATTCTCTAGGTCAGTATTTAAATATATTTACCAGACTTTATTTATCTAGCCTGCTATTAATTAGACAGTTCTTGTTGTTCAAACATTCTATATTCTTAATGACTGTTAGCTGCTGAAGCATTCTAGTATTAGTACTTCTCTTCTGGTGCACATATATACTTACTTCTGTTAAGTATGAATCAGGAGTGAGCCTGCTGGGCCATAGGACAAGCATGTGTTTAGATACTAGGAAACAATTTTCCAAAGGGTTGTACTAATTTACCCTCTTACCAGCAATGAACAGGAACATCCTGTTTGCTTCACATCCTCATTAATATTTGCTATTGTCAGTGTTTAATTTTAGGCAGTCTGGTGAGTATATCATAGTATCGAACTATGGTTGTAATTTGAATGTCTGTCATCCATATATTTCAGTATACCCCATCCCACTTGCTCTCTTGTAAGCGTCACCTTGATGCCTCTCCAGGGGAGTGGTGGAGTTTATGTTGTCTCCTTTTGAATATTTGTTTCATGTGACTTTCTTTCTGAGGCTAGATCATGAAAATCAATGAACTTCCATCCTGTTCTCTTAGATACTAACTCTTGAAATTTCTATTGTGTATTTTGTCTTTAATGATTTCTAGCTTAACTCTGCAATGATCAGAGAACATGTTTTATGTGATTTCAAGCATTAAAAACTTGTTGATATACATATGACCCAATGCATGTGTGAAATTTTTGGTAAAAATTCCACGTGCACATGATAAGAATCTATCTCTTGCAACTGTTGGGTATATATTCTATAAATGCAAATTAGGTTAATTTTATTTATTCTTTTATTTACATTTCTTGTATTCTTGATTGTTTTTTGCCTCATTCTATCAGTTGCTGAGATTGTGTTTTTTAAAACGTACATTTGACTAAGATTGTGAATTTTACTTTTTCTTCAGTTCTGTCAACTCTTTGCTTTACATATTTAGAGGTTACTTTATGAGATCCTAGAAATTTTAATAATTTAAATGAATATATCTATTGTATAGCGAATTTGATTATTCTGAAACTTTAAGGTAATGTCTCCCCTAAGGTTTTCTTTGCCTGCTATCAATAAATCACTTCACTGGCTTGCTTCTAGTCAGTGTTTGCAATTACAGGAGTGGGTACTTTCCAAAGAGGGCCCCAATGTACCCCCTCCCACCCATTCTCCCTACAACGTGGCCCTAATACACCTTCAATGGAATGGTAGAGTCTGTGTTGCCTCCTTTGAACTTTTGTGGTCCTCTCTGTGACTTCTGAAGCTAGATCATGAAAATCAATGCACTTTTGTTCTATTGTCTTGGAATTCGGCTGCCAGGCTCTGAGAAAGCCCACAGTGTCCCACATGGACAGATCATATGAAAAGACCATGTTAGGTATTCAGGCCAATTGCCTAGCTGAGGTCTTGACCTCAAGTGCCATATGTGTGATGATGCCTCTCTGATACCAGCTCCCAGCTCTTGAATCACCCCAGGCTAAAATTTATCCCCAGTCTCCAAGTCTTTTTAGCTGAGGCCCCAGACATCCTGAAACAAACAAACCACACTACTGTGCCTTGTCCAGATTCCAAATTATGAACATAACAAAATGGTTATTTTATGACACTAAGTTTTGGAGTTATGAACAATAGTAACCAGAACAGTGTAGTATGTTTTCTATCTTTTGTTCACCTTTGTACATCTTTATTTTTGAGTGTGTCTCTTGTAAAAAGTATGTAGGCTTGTAAAAAAATTGAGTCTGCCAATTTTTGTTTTTTAATTGAAGTATTTAGTCTGCTCTGCTGCACTTAGTCACTTAGTTGTGTCTGACTTTTTGCAACCCCATGGACTGCAGCCCACCAGCCTCCTCTGTCCATGGGGATTCTCCAGGCAAAAATACTGGAGTGGGTTGCCATGCTTTCTTCCAGGGGATCTTCCTACCTCAGGGGTCAAACCCAGGTCTCCTGCACTGCACGCTGATTCTTTACCATCTGAACCACCAGGGAAGCCCAAGAATACTGGAGTGGGTAGCCTATCCCTTCTCTGGGGGATCTTCCTGACCCAGGAATCAAATTGGGGTCTCCTGCATTGCTGGTGGATTCTTTACCAGCTGAGCTACCAGGGAAGAACATGTATTTTAGTCTATATATGTTTAAATAATTACTTATATATTTGGGTTTAAATCTTCCATCCTACTATTTTCTTATTATCGATTATGCTTTTCCTATATTCTTTTTTCTCTTGCCTTCTTTTGGATTGATTACATTTTATTATTGTATCCTCCCCTCTAATGAGGGAGCTTGTTGATTATACATTCTAAATAACTTTGATCTGAAACTTCCTAAAGTTTCAGATAATCTCTCAAGATATCTATCATTAAGCTGAGAGAGTGAAGCATGTACACAAGGAATCAGAGAAATAAATTAGGATTGAAAATTATATCTAAGAAAGAACTATGTGTGTGATTTCTGGCGCATGGAGTTGTCTGGTTTCCATAAATCAGAAAACAATTAAACTTTTGAAGGGATAACATTTTCTAAGAAGTCATGACTCTTAAAAGGCCTTTGGGTCATATAAGCCTTAAAACAGCCCTTGGACCTCCAAGTTTTCATAAGCAGGACAAGTCTGCAAAAGTTATGCAGCACTCAAGGAAGAGACCCTCTTCAGCTTCACTTCAGATGTGGCTGTGGAGGATAACAGACAAGGAAAAAGGCCCAGGGGATGGAGCTAGAAGCCACAGAGAACAACAGACAAAGAATGCCACCCTGAGAGCCACATCAAGGTCACACCTAGGAGAGCTCCCCACTTCTGGGGCAAAGACACACTCAACAGGGTCATTATTTGTAAGGATTGATGGCTGCTGTATCCCCTACTCCTCCTTTCATTGGGTGGGAGGCTTTTTTTTTTTTTTTTGGTAGGGCCGGGGGCTGTTATCCTGGTCAGACCATGAGGAGCTGCATTCAGCCCCGAAGTGGACAGGGCATACTTTCCAGAGAGCCCAGCCTTTGAACTTTGCAGCAATTGGTAAATGGGATTTCAGGCTGTTTCCCTGGGAAGGCAGTAAGTTTGGTCTAAGAGTGGGAAAAAGGAGACATGAACATTAACTGTCTTGAGAGGCTACAGTGGCTGAGCCTGCTGTGTGTTAACAAGCCCACTTCTTTTTCCTGGGTTCATGGACCATCCTCCCTTACAAGAAAGCATGGCCTTGCTGAGTTCCAGCCAATGGAACATGGTCGCACAGAGTTAGACACGACGAAGTGACTTGGCATGCATGCATGCATTGGAGAAGGAAATGGCAACCCACTCCAGTATTCTTGCCTGGAGAATCCTAGGGACAGAGGAGCCTGGTGGGCTGCCATCTATGGGGTCGCACAGAGTCAGACATGACTGAAGCGACTTAGCAGCAGCAGCAGTGCTTAGTCGCTCAGTTGTGTCCGATTCTCTGCGACCCCAATCAACTGCAGCCCACCAGCCTCCTCTGCCCATGGGGATTTGCCAGGCAAGAATACTGGAGTGGGTTGCCATGCCCTTCTCCAGGGGATCTTCCCCACCCAGGAATCAAACCAGGTCTCCTGCACTGCAGGCTAATTCTTTACCAGCTGAGCTACCAGGGAAGCCAATATGAGTGGAAGCAAAATGGCATTTTCAGGCCTGGCCCATAAAACCCTCCTGAGAGAGTCTCCATTCTGTCTCAAGGCTGATGAACACAGTCACTTTAGAAGTCAGGGCTCACAGTGGAGGATCTACAAGACAAAAGGAGCCTCAGTTCCTGAATCACTGCTCAGGTACCTGTTCTGAAACACACCTGAGTGAGAAAAAAAAGTCCATTTGCTATAAGAGCTGTCATTACTCCAACTACGACATGAAGCCATCACGTACCCTAACAACACATAAAACTACCTATGCCTTGTCTGGTAGCATAGAGGAGGAGGGCTGTATTTTAAATCTCTCAATCCTGACAGTTTCTTTAAGTGGGAACATAAGCCTGAATTTTAAGGGAAAACTCCTGAAGCTCCATTCGGTCGGTGTGGCCTGGCCCATCATGGTGATGAGTGCCTACATTTGCTCCCATCTCACTCCAAAGGGGAAGCCTGGTGAGCCCCAGAAGCAGGAGCCAGCAAGACCCCAAGAGACCCAAGGAATAGGAAAGTCAAGCAGAATCAGAGATGCTCTGATGTGAATTTACCTTGAAATATTCTGAGTCTTTTCTTCCCTTTTTCTAGATAATGAGACATAGGCTCAAGAATTAAAGTGATTCTTCACTTAAAATTTGGTGACAGAGTTAAGATTAGAAGTCAGGTCCCCTACTATTAGTTGCGGCAAAAGAAAAAAGAAAAGGCACACACACTACTACTTTAGCAAGCAATTAAGTATTTCTTTGTTGCTTTATGGTTTTTCTTAAAATTGTATGCAAATTTTTCATTCTACATTATCATATATCCTCCATGATTTTACATAAAAGAAACTTTAAAATTAATTGTCACAAAATAAAGAAGACCCTCCAGGAAGCGCACATCCCAGTGGAAAGACACAGCCTGATCACAGATACAAAATTACCTTAGTACTAGAATTTGGTGTCTTAAGGGCTTCTTCCTGCCTTAATGCCTTCTCTTATCTATGATCTATGGTCTATCATCCCCATTCCAGCCTTATCTCCCTCCTAGGGAAAAAAGTACTATCACCCAAGGACACCTGCCAAATTCCTACTCACCCTTTGAGGTTCAAGTCCAATATCATCTCCTCTAGGAAGTCTCCTATAAACCTTCCAAGCCCAGGTGATCCTTTCCCTCTCCCCATCAACTAAACCCTGAGCATGTTAATTCTAGCACTTACCAAGCCGTGTTGCAATGTGTCTGTTTGCAAGTTTTTTCTTCCATAAAGTATAGCACATAAAAAATTTGCAAACAATGTTTGCTGAATGAGTGAACTTAAGGTTATGGCTGCAGGCTCCCTGGGGTCCACTTGTCATCACGCTCCCTAGCGCCTCCATGATGGCCGGCGGGAGGCCCGCACGCAGCAAGCGCACACTTACTGGCTGGGGGAGGGGCTCCGGAGGTACCGGGCCTGCACAGACCTCACGTCGGCTTCATCCTCTTCACTCGGGACTACCTGCTCCTCTTCTGGGTCGCCACTGGTTGCCATGACAGCCTGTCAGCCTCTGTAGGTTTAGCGTGAATAAGGCAGTTAGAAAACCTAGTTCTGGAGGTTTTGTGGGGGTCCGGGGTGTGTTGGTGATGTCACCTCAATGGAACTAGGAATGGGAAAGTCACCACATGTTAATCGCCTAGTGGGGAAACAACTCATGAGGAAAACCCAGTCAGACTTGATTCAGCTACTATTATCAGGACACCAAAATGCACACTCGGCCATGTAAACAGTCCACCTTGGAGTCATGAGATTTAAGAAGTGATACCTTGGCTCCTTCCACAGGTGCCAGCAAGAAAGCAGTGAGGGGAGTCCAAAGTTTGCCTTGACTATAGCTTAAGCGGAACAAATGTGTATTCCCCAGACCAGAAAGGTCTTTCTCTGAAACTTCTGGGTATACACACTCTCTCGCTCCCGCTCTCACACAAGTAGAGACACCTTTTGTCTCTGCTGGGAAGGTACCTTCTTCAGCGACTCTAACCAAGGCCACAGGAGCCACTGCCTTTGGCTCAGGAGCCATTCCACAGCGTATTAAGGAACATGAGACCCCCCAGGAGCTGGTCCCAGACAAGGCCGGGCCCTGACACTCAGGGAAGAGCTCCTCGCCTTTGTTTCTAAGTCCTGGGCTCACAGGACAAAGTGAGGGGAGAACACTCACCGCGGATCTGCCTGTATCTCCACACCAAGAGGGCAGCCACCCAGAGGCTGAGGGACCCAGACAAAATGGCCAGAGGCTCCGACCAGTGAGACGGACCTCCCTCCTCTCGCCCGTCTCCTTCTCTGAGGCGCAGGACAGCTGTTCACAGGAAACCTTAGCTGCCTTCTAAATTTAGCCTCTGGCCCCTCAGCCTGGCAGATCTCTGAGAGGAAGGCATGCAGGCTCAGGACTCAGACCCGAACGTGGGCCCCACTTAACTCTTTCCCTCCTGGCTGTTTCTTTGGGAACTGACCTTGAGCTGCAGAATTGGGAGAAGTTCATGCTTCACAGAGAGGCCTAAAGAATAGGTTTACTTTGGGCTCTCTCTCTATACCTCCCTGCCTGGGGCTGCCTATTCAGAGTGCTTCCAGAAGATAATCTAAAGCCAAGGATCTAGAAGAATGAATTAAACTGTACTTTAACCCTCTGTCAGCATAGAGGGGTTTTGGGGAAATACCAGATATATAGAGAGGGGAGGATCCTCTGATAGATGTTGGGAGAGCACCATGGTGAGACTAAGGGGTAGTAACTGCCTGTGACCAGGACTCCATTTCTTTGGAGAGAGATGACTCTGGATACTGAACTGGGCAGTTGTGCGCCTCTTCCACAACCCCTGTCCCACACTCATCCCATATCATCCTGGGTGATATAAACACCCCTTGAGCTTCATAAACTTCAAATGAGTTTATAATCCATCCTGCTCCACTACACCAACTCCCATCAACATTACAATCAAAACAAAGCCCAATAACCCAAAAGTTCATTCCCTCACCCCATACAATTTGTAATGACCCCTATCCCTTCATCCATCCATCTGCCCATTTGTCTACCCATTCACAAATACATACTGATATCCACTATGCATCCGGCTCTGATGTGACCAAAGTTAGTAAGACACATAATTACATGCTTAAAATGGTGTTTCTTCCCAGCTAGGTGGAATAATGCCTGGGGCATAGTATCATTAACAACTGGCCAAACAAATGAATGACCTCATAGCTTATTAGAAGGAATGAGACAGAGACCAAAAATAGCTCAAGCACAAGGCAGAATGTAATCAGTTAGTGTCCTAAGAGAGATCCAGAGTGCTGTGTGAATTCAAAGGAGGGAGAGAGCCCTTCTGACTGAAGAAGTCAGGAAAGGCTTCATGAAAGAACAGATAATACCTGAACTGGGCTTTAAAGCACATATCGGATTGCAACAGCAGATATGGAGAGGGGAGGATTTCCAGAGGGGATGACGTGGAAAAAGTTTTAGGGTAGCAGAAATTAATTTCACATAGAGATTAGAGCTTTGAAGAAAGAAAACAAGGTTGTGTGCCGAGACTTGGCAGAGCGGAGATGGGAGCATCTTTGGAGAGAGTGGTTCCGGAAGGCATCTCTGGAGAAGCACATGGTACCACCATTGACCAGTTGCCGAACCACTGTCCTGGGCATCAAAACAGGGGCTCAGTGAGCAGCTGCGGAAGATGGAAGAAGGACCACAGCCGAGTAACCATGAGGTTCAAGGTGCCTCCAGACTTCAAGGTTCCATGAGGATGAAGGCTTCATGAAAGAACCTCAAGGTTCCATGAGGAGGGAGGGATGGAGAGGGGGTGGGAATCAGGCAGGGGGCCAAAGAGTGGCATCAGGTGGGCAGACCGCCAGCATAAGGAAGCAGAAGGTGGGTGGGAGGTGAGAAGGGGAGAAGGGAGAGTGAGTACACCTAAAAGTGGCAGCAGATAAAGCAGGGACCGCTCAGAAGGAGGGGGTGACAGAGGGCCTCTGTTTTCCTTATAACCTTAATCACCACCCTGAGCTCACAGAGGGTGACATCCGGATCACTAGCAGAGTGGACTAAAAATCAGAAAACCACTTGCTAGCTATGTGACCATAGGTAGCCCATTTAACTTCTTTGAGATATAGATCCCTGTCTGTGACATAGAGAATCGAAGCACTCATTTCCACACTGTGTTCTGACCACCCAGGCCAAGGTGGGTCCCCTTCCATGGCCAGTCTTATTACCTGTGTCATCTCCCAGGTCATGCTCCCCACAGCACTGGCGATCTTTAAGTGGGGTGACCAACTACCTCAGTTTCCCTAAGACAGAGGCATTCCTGGGACATAGGGCCTTCTGTTTTAACACTGGGGCAACTCCAAGCAAACTGAGATGAATCAGTCATGGTATTTCTGGCTGTCTTGTTTGACTGTATACTATTTTCCTCCTCAGTCAGATTAGCAGTTCTCTGGGGTAGAGACTTCTGGTCTTCTTCATGACTGTGTCTCTAGCATGCCGTGGGATGGGGGGAAATGAAAAGGAAGGGAAGCAGAGGAACAGATCATAGTATGTCTCGAAATGTTTCAGCAATTGTGGCCAACACCCTTCTTTTATTGACTTTGAAAGCCTTCCTCTGAGATCACTTCCCTTTATATTACAAGGTGGCAACTTCCTGTCTCATACAGGTAAACACGCATTACAGTGAGAAGCCCAGGACTTTGCCCACCTGCTAAATGGAGAGAAGGCAGGGGAAGGAACTGAGAAGGTGAAGAAGGTTCCTGTTGGGGCCTTTGGTGGGGTGGGCGGAGCTGGAGTCTAGTCCCACAGGTGAGCTCGCCTGTCAGTCCAGCTGAGGGGTGGGGCAGGGGGGCCAGGCTGGGCAGAGGTAGACAGGAAGGGAGAAACTACAGGACTGACTGAAGGCTGGGCTGGGCCAGAGGCCGCTGTAGCTTTAACCAGTCAGCCCCGACTGATTCAAGACAGGAGCCCACCAGTGCCAGTGTGGACTTGGGGCAGAGAGGGAGCGAGACCATGGAGGGGAAGAGACAGCTTCTGCTGGGGGTGCTTTGTGCAGGTGAGTAGTGCCCAGGGTGGGCAAGACAGGGGCTGAGTGCCCAGGGTCTGCCAGACACCCCCAGGGAGGGCCTCGAATGACACAGTGTATTCCCTCTGGGCAGAACGACATGTTCTGTTGTTGAAACAGCAGGTTCCAGGCCAGAATCAGAATTTTTTTGTTCTCACATTAGTAAATAAAATTTGAGCCCGTTTCTGGAATGAAGAATTCATAAGGGTCTCAAAACTATATTTTCTGATTCTAAGTCAAATCATCGGATCAAATGTATTAATAAAATCTGGAAATTAGAACAAAATATTTAAAATCAGGGTTTTTAAACCCCAGAAAGGCCAGGATGTGTGGGTCCAGGATTTGTGTTCATTACCTGAGATTTTGGAGGAGGAAATGGCAGCCCACTCCAGGAATCTTGTCTGGGAAATCCCATGGGCCGAGGAACCTGCCAGGCTACAGCCCAGGGGGTTGCGAGAGTCGGACACAACTTACCGATTAAACCACTAATACGTGAGATTTTAACCATTGCCTTAAAACCAGAGAAAGAGGCACTGGTGAAAGTGGTAACATCTGTATCACATACATGGAAACTGACACAGAGAGACACTACTCACCCAATATCATTTACAGGGCAAGAGAAGACTAAGCCCTTCAAAAAACAACCAATTAGAAAGGCCCTTTCCAAGGGTCAAAGCTCTTTAGCTCTCTTCGTACTCTGGTCATTGAAAGCTCAGAACATGGGGAAAACCCCACATAATAAGAAACAGACATTCATTAATATAATGGTAGACTCCAACTCAAGTGCTACATGGCCAAGTCATTGTGTGAGGACCCATGGAGTGTCTAAGGGTTAGGATGGAGGTCTTGGCATTAGACTCCTGGGAACTGACGCAAAGTAGAATGAGCAAGCAATCTGAGACATAAGGGTTGGGGAAATTTTAGGAACCATGCTGAGAATCTCATCAGCTTGCAATTTATTTATTTATTTTAAAATTTGGCCATATTTTAAAACTAAAAATATTATTTTTCTTTGAATGAAAGATTCTTTAAATTCTGTAGTGTTTTACAATTGTCAAATATTTTACATACAAGATTTTATATAATCCCACAATAACCCTTTTTTCTCCTACTCCTATCTTGCCCTTCCTCTTTTCCCTCTCCCCACTGGTAACCACTAGTTTGTTCTTTATATCCACGAGTCTGCTTCTTTTTCATTTCATTCATCTGTTTGTTGTATTTTTTAGATTCCACATGTTATATCATACAGTGTTCATCTTTGTATTAGCTTGCAATTTAGAAATTATTGTGGGCTTCAGGGATCTAGCAAGACTAGGGTATGTTGTTGAATCCAAGTCGATGTGCCCCATGTACAATGAGGCTGAATAAACTGAAATACTGGAGTGTGGAAGAGAAAGTTTTACTGCAAGGGCCATAATTGGAGAAGGGGTGGCTCATGCTCAAAAGACCTAAACTCCCCAATGGGTTTCAAGAAAGCATTTTTAAAGGCCAGGTGAGGAAGGAGAGTCACAGGATGGGTGATCAGCTTGTGCACCATTTTCTGTTTGGCTGCTGGTGAGGTAACAGGGTGGTGTCACAGGGGTTAACATCATTCTCATGCTCCAGTAGCTCTGGGCGCTGCATGCTCACGGTCATCGAATACTTCCTTCCATTTGGTGGGGGTTTCAGTAACCCTAAAACAACTCAGGAAATGTGCATCATGTAGTGCTGTCTAGGTTCTTCAGGGAGGAGGAGCTAAACATTCTGTGACTGCTGTATGGCTAATTTAGTGTTTAAATTCTTACCAGTTTTCCTGGCCCACCTGCTACTTTTGCATTCACTCTTGATTCAGACTTTTATGACTCAGGGTAGGCCAGAAGACCACAGCTTTTCCACAAACAAGGGGCAGGCAGAGGACATGCAGAGAAGGATCTGTCCTGGGCAGTCCCATAGGGTCCTGCACAGTTACAGGAGGAGGTGAAGAGTTCTGCCAGGAAACTTGGGAGCCCTAAGGCCTGGGAAGTGGAATGGAACAGAGTCTGATTTAGGGCTCACTTTTCCGCTTCTAGAGGCAAGCTCCAAACCAGTTGGCCTGCCAGCCCAGGGTGGTTCTCCCAGGTGCCCAGGTTTCCCCAGGTTCCCCTTCTTTCCCCATCTCTCCAAACCCAATCTTGAAGCTGTCGGTTGCTCGGGAGGGTCTGGTCAAATTCGGAGGCCCTGCCAGAAGGCCCATCTGATTGGGGCAGAGGGGCCCTTGTCATCAGGCTAGAGGGCCTACTTGGCTCATTCTTTCATCCAAACAGCTCTTTACCAAGCACATAGTTTGTGCAGGAAACACAGGAGTGAGGGGCCTGGAATGAATTGCAGTCATCAGGGAATCTGTCTCAGCTATCACATCCAGACCCAAATGACGTGCTTCAAGTCTCGAGGGTAGGAGGCTGAGAGGAAATGATCATCCTTTCTGGGCTGGGCCAGCGACCTCTGATCTTCTTCTCCAGAGCCTAGAAGTCTCTCTTGTGCCTTGCCTCCTCCCCGCCTCCTCCCCTACACACCCCTGCATTTGCTGGCTGCAACCCGAAAGCCATGCACCAATAAAAAGAAGGGATTTGGGCTTAGGGAAAAAGTAACCCAAAACAAAACAGACTGAAAAGTGGCCCTAACTGTGAACAGCCTGGAGCAGTACATTTCACCTCTTCCTGTGAGAAGGCATGTGACCCCTGGGTGAACTCATCCAGTGGAACCAGTTCTTGGGATTGTGTTCAAACACACTGATAGAGTGTTCTGCCCCCCTCCACTTCCCTCCGCCCCCCAAGTCTGGCACCAGCGGCTCATCGCCTTTGCCTCCATACTTTATACTGAGGGGAAGGGGCTGGAGCAATGGAGCCGTGGGAGCTGGGCTTGGTGGCTAGCTCTGGGTGTGTGTTTGCCAAGTGGAAATGTTTGTGGGTGAAATAGTCATTTCCACGTGTAAGTGAGCAATAAAGGCCTTCAAAAGTCAAACATAAAAGCTGTTGGGTGAGACTCCCCGCCATGGCTCAGAGAGGACACCAGAGAAGGAACAGGGAAATTAGGGAGGGCTTTCTGGAGGAGGTGGAGATTAAGCTGGATTCCAGAGGACCTACCAGCTCTCCCCGTTGTTGTGTTCTTCACCTGAACTTGCTCAGTAACCACTAAAATTTTGCTGATGTCTTGGGCAAAGTACCATAGCAGCATTAATGAAAACAGGCCCCAGGACTCATCAGACTTTGGGGAATCAGAATAAAATCACATTAGGTCATATGAAAGGTCGAACAGAAGGTGGTGCATTTGAGAATTTAAAAAACAGTACTTACACCAACTAAAAGTCAATTTCCACAATTCCAAAAATGTCAGTGACATAATACCTCTCCCTCCCTGGCAGATGCTCCCACCCGCTTCTCTCATGTCACAGGCACTTGAGAAGGGCAGGCCCTCTTCCTTAACTGACTTTAGCATGAGGCAAATTAGTTGCCTCAATAAATCTCAGTTTCCTAATCTGTAAAATGGAGAGGGCAACCTATACTGTATAAAAATGCACATTGTAACTCCCATTTGATTATTAGGGATAGCAAATGAGGTTGTCAATGTAAAGACCCTGGATTCAGTGCCTGCCACATAATAAGCATTCAATAAATGCCCGTTATTATTATTGTTGTTGTTATTAGTATGGGCAAGTGTAAATTATAGGAAAGTAACTAGACTTTGATGATCAACTGGCTGATCACTCTGACCTGGCAGACATCTGCCAAGAGAATGAGAGTCGCTGTGGACGAAGGATTTTGTCACCCCTCCCAAAGGCTGCTAGAGAAAACATACCAACTTGTGTATAAGACCAGGCTCTTCCACTCTGGGGATTTTTTCAGCCACCAGACTCCACGAAAGACTTGACATAGTAGAAGGTACAGCTGCAGGAAAAGAGAGGCATAAAGAGGAATACACCAAGGGGAAAAAAGTCTCTGAGACTTTTTTGCCTGGAGTCACTAAAATCTTTGAAGACTTGATAAAAAACATAACCAAACAAAAAGCCCTACCTTCCCTGAACTAGAGGAAACCTCAAAGCTTAAATTAGAAAAGCAGAAAGTACTGCTTTTCACCAAGAAATAAGGGAATCTATCATCCCAAAATATTTAAGATGAGAAAATATTGTTTTTTTCTCCTCCATCTAAAAAAAATTTCAATAAGCTCATGGATGATTCATCCATGATGGGTTTTTGTTGGGAACTATTAATAAGTTTCAAATTTCCTATCTTTCTAAAGTTGATCATGCCATTTTAGAATCCTTCTCCAGGGGCCTTTGTTAGAGCTACAGTCCCCAGCAGGCGAATTTCCCTACATGACTTAGATTTGCCCACTCTGAAGTACCATGTTCCTGTTAGTCACAGAGGCTTGGGAAGCTTCCTGAGACCTTCCCTGTCAGAGGGTGGCATATCTCAGCCTCGTGTCCCTTGCATCTCTGAGTCCACACAGTGACCTGGTCCAGGTGCCGAGGTTTACCAGGCTGCATCTCAAACATGTACAAAGATGAGACCAGATAAGAGAGTGGCCTTGGGCCCAGTTCATCTTGACCCCATGAGTGTGTGCTGAGTAGCTTCAGTCCTGTCCAGCTCTTTGCAACCCCATAGACTGTAGCCTGCCAGGCTCCTCTGTCCCAGGGATTCCCCAGGCAAGAAAACTGGTGTGGGTTGTCATTTCCTCCTCCAGGGGATCTTCCCGACTCAGGGGTCGAACCTGGGTCTCCTACATCTTCTGCACCGCAGGCAAATTTTAAGAGAGTGGCCTTGGGCCCAGTTAATCTCCACTCCAAGCGGGTGGCATTCAGACCAGAGCCAGTAGTATGGGCCAGTAAGTGCACTGCAAGATGGCCAGGCTGGCCTTTCATCTCCGCCCTGGCTCTAAGCCCTGTTGCCACAGCAGACCCCAGGGTGTGACTCACACCTGGAGCCTGGGGAGGGTCTGCTGGTGCCTGAGCACAAGTCAGAAGCCAGTGCTCACAGGGAGGGCTCGTGTGCCTGGGGAATTACACTGTCTGCCTGTCAGAGACAAATCAGATTAAAATGCTCCGGTCCCAGCTCCAGCCTTGAAGTGCGAAGAATGCAATGAATGGTCACCCTAAGAGTGGTATGCCTGCAATGAGTGATGGTTTAGGGCAGTGTCTGCCACCCAGGCAGCCCATCAGTATCCCCTGGGGAGTAAAAGTACACATGTCCAGGCCCCCCAGACCCTCTGAATCGGACTCTTGAGAGGCAGAATCTGGCTATCTCTTTGATTATGAAAATTTACCCAAGTGATTCTGATGTGAAAACCTCAGTTCAGAGTTGCCTACTGGACCTTGAGGAAAAATAGGTTTAATGAATAGCTGTTTCTGTGACTGGGGCTGATACTCTGCAGGTGATTTGCAGCTCAACTTTGCAACATCTGGCTGCTTCCCTGAATTAATGCCCGGCCTCTAAATTGATGTCTTAACTCACACTTTCATATGCATAGAAGTCATCTGGAGATCTTGTCAAAACATAGACTGATTCAGTAGGTCTAGGGAAGGGCCTGGGTATCTGAATTTCTAAGAAACTCCCAAGTGATGTTGCTGCTCCTCCAGGGACTACAGTTTGAAAAACAAGGCTCCAGGGAAGAACTGGTTCATGAGCACAGGTGTGATCTTCATCTTGCCTTTTTGCCCTCTAGGGCCCCATTCCAGGGTCTTGGTAAGCAAGGAGCAGTGCTTACTGTGGTGCTGGGTAGCAGGGAGGAAGCCTGGGGGAAAGCGAGCCTGGCTCAGCAGGTGCTTGTGTTCCTGGCAAGGTCTAACCCTGATAATCCCTCCCTCCTTCCTAACATTCTCTAGTCTGTCGGTCCCCCAAGATACACCCATTCCTGGTTCTCCTCTGGCATTCCTGGGCTAACCCTTTCACATCTCCTTTGCAGCTTCATGCTTCTCGGCCTACCATGAAATGTTAGAATTCCCTCCACTTAGACACTCATCTACATCTGCACCTTTAGTTGACACCCATTCTGACTGGGCTTCCCCTGTGGTTCAGCTGGTAAAGAATCCGCCTGCACTGCGGGAGACCTGGGTTCAATCCTTAGGTTGCGAAAACCCCCTGGAGAAGAGAAAGGCTACCCACTTCAGTATTCTGGCCTGGAGAATTCCATGGACTGTGGAGTTGCAAAGAGTTGGACACAACAGAGAGACTTTCACTCACTCACTCACTCATTCTGATTGACCCACATTTGACCCCATTTTTGTCTTCAAACTCAATCTCTCTCTTGAGCCTTAGACCCATAAATCCAAAAGTATGCGTGACTTTTCAATTTAGATATCTCAGAATCAGTTCAAACTCCCAAGTTGTAAACCAAACTCATGATCTTTGTCTCCGCATCTGGGCCTTTTTCAGTGATCTCTACATTAGTAAATGACACCCTATCCCTCCAGGAATGAAAGCCAGAAAAATAGGAGTCATCTGTTACTGTTTTCTATTGCTATATAATTATCTATTCCAAAACTTAGTAGTAACTTAAAACGATAATAATAAGCATTTATTTTGCTCACAAATCTGCAACTTGGATGGGGCTTGGCAGGGACAGCTTGTCCCTGCTCCATGCGGTGTCAACTGGGGTGACTTGATTGGGGTTGGAAGACCCAATTCCAAGACTCTGGCTCACTCACTGGCAAGTAGTTGCTAACTCTGATTCCTCTTTTTGTGAACTTCTCCACAGGGGAGCTTGGGCTTCCTCACAGCATGGTGGCTAGATTATAAGCGTGAACATCTAAAGAGATATAAGGTGGAAGCTGCCAATAACTTCAAGTCTGGGCCCAGATATTGACCCCGCATCTTTTACCATACTTCCACCATATTCTATTGATCAAGCAATCACAGAACCTAGGTTCAAGGGAGGGGACATGAGCCCTTTTGATGAGAGGAATTCCAAAGTATTTTGGGACCATATTTTAAAACCACCATATCACCCTTGACAGCTTCTTCTCCTTCAGCTACAAATTTAAGTCATCACTGTGTCCTGATGATTTTAGCCCTCCAGTATCTCTTAAATCTGTTCATCTTTCTCTGTTTTCTCTGACACCTCTCTGAAGTAAGCTCCCTCTCCTAAGCTACTTACATAGTCTCCAACTGGGCTTGTGAGCCTATTTTGCCCCTTCTATTTGCTGTCCACCCTGAAGCCAAAATGATCTGTTAAGATAAAATTATGATCATGATACTGCCCCTACTAGTAGCTATTCAGTGATTGCCCATTACTATTAGGATAAGTTTCCTCATACAAATATATCCTCATATTGTGAGGATAGTTTCTCCTAACTCTTATTTAGACTCTGTAAACCACTGGGACATTCTTCCAAATTCCAATATTTCAGCACCTAGAATGTCTCTACACTTTTGATATTACAAAAATGTTTGTCACATTACATCTTGCACTTCTTGGTCTGGAAAAATATTATCATCAGACCTCTGTAGTGTCAGTACCTTCTTTTTTTCTGACTAACCTTTAAGTATCACAAGTTCTTTCTCTCCATAAAGCCTTTCCAGGTAACTTTAGGCCACATTGTTTTTTTCCTGATTTGACTTTGAGGTCTCAATCACTTTTTTTTCCCATCTGATTTACTGCCATTTAACCTTCCATCCATTTTGGCACCTGTTTGCCTAAGCAGCATGGGGACAAGAACTACTGCTTATATATGGCATATATATATATATGTATATATAATACATTTTTTTTTTTCTGTATCATAGTTTCCAGAACAAGTGCTCACAATCTATTTGTGAACAATATATTTTGGTTTTCTAGGATCAAGTTATAGTTTTTCTGGTCCTCTTTTTTTCTCCAAATCTTTTTATTGGGCTCTCTCCTCAAATAAAAAACTCCCTTTAATCCAGCTAGGGTATCCATCTTACCAAGCATTCTCAGATACTATTATTGACCTTTAAATTATGAGATTCTACCATGTGTGCTAAACATAAACAGCTAGATTCTTGTTCGATGATTGATTTTGAGGCTGTTCTGCCTACTTATCTCCTTTATAATTTTTCTTTTCATCCCTTCCAAATCTAAGTTAACTTTCTACCTGGGCAACTTTGGCTAAGAAGCCAAATTAGGCTTCTTTCCAACCAGCACTGACCTCTAACCAGCCCCATTGCCTCCGCCAGTGCCCATTTCTAAGCCCTCTTTTCTTAGATGGCCCCCAGAAAGCCTAGGGTGGGCCATGCAAGCTCCACTCCTGCAAGGCTACTAGCATCCTGTGGGCCAGACATTGCTGCTGCTGTTGTTCAGTCGTCCAGTCGTGTCTGACTCTTTGTGATCCTGTGGGCTGCAGCACGCCAGGCCTCCCTGTCCCTCACCGTCTCCCAGAGTTTGCCCAAGTTCATGTTCATTGCATCAGTGATGCCGTCCATCCTCTGAGGCCCTCTTCTCCTTCTGCCTTCGATCTTTCCCAGGGCCTTTTCTAATGAATCATCTGTTTGCATCAGATGACCAAAATGCTGGAACTTTAGCTTTAGCATCAGTCCTTCCAGTGAATATTCAGGGTTGATCTCCCTGAAGATTGACTGGGGGCCCGAGGAGCTGGCATGGAGGAGTGAGAAGGGCCAGAGAAAGGAGTCCAAAGACAGTGGCGACCATGAGGCCCATGGCTGAGCCCCTAGCTCCCCACTCTGACCAGAGCCAAGACTGCTGAGCACGGGAAGTGGGGGCCTTACCTTCAGCATTAGGACCTGGAAGTGAGCTTTGCTGTGACACAGATGTGGGGCGCGGGGCACTGAAGAACAAGTGTGTTTGGACCATGCACTTGGATTTGCCTCCTTCATTTCCAATTTGGAAGTACCTTACAAACTATGCTGATGTCCCAAACAAGCAGTGATTCACTGCTTGTCCCTTTATGCTCTCCACCAGGTTCCTTGGGTTGAAATCAATCATCATACTCAATTTGTGAGAACAAAAATCATATCGAGCAGGATACTGTCAACCAAACCAGGAAACTTTGATAAGAGACAGTGGCTGAGAGCATAGCAGTGCCCTCCTTGAAATGAAGACTGGGATAAAGGTTTGTCGCAGCAGATCCTGTTTTTCTGGGGCACAGCCAGCTAATACAGTAACACAGCCCTGCAAGCAACTTAGGTACGAAATGTAAGCTTAATCCGGCTTCACACACCCATGTTCTCAGTCTCTGCCCTATGTTCTGTCCTGGAAATGCACAGTAACAAATATCTATCTCATGAAACGCCAGACCCTAGAGGACTCTTGCTTCTTCCTGCTATCAGTAGGTTCTTAATTTTTCTCCTAATTTAATTATCTAAAGATAAACATCAGTGATTTTCAAACTGACAAGTGCTCACTCATTCAATGCAAGAAAGAACCCTCATACTCAAAAGAACTGTTTCAAATAGATGTAGATAGTGAAAACAAAACAAAACACAAAAAACCCTCAATTGCTGTCATGGCCTGTTAGACTTGGGCCCATCCCACATTTCTGACCACGCTGGGGGAGGTGTAACTTCGGAATTGCTTTCTAGGAGAGTCCTGAAGGGTGAAGTTTGGCAAATAGCAAGAATTGTCCTAAACTGCCCTGAGGGCACAAGTACGAAGTTTGTACTTGGCCTCTGTTTATCTGGAATCATCACAGGAGGCTAAAGGAATCACACTCTCCGCCCTGCCCCTCCCATCCCCCCCATTGCTGCATATCGGCTTGAGTTTCTGGAACATGGCCCACCTTCTCCCGTGCCCTGACCTCTGTACATGCTCTCCTCTCCTCCTCTCACCTCTTCCCCTCTTCTACTGTGGCCCCCTCCTGCCCATCCTTCAATGTCAGCTCCTCAGGACAACCTCTCCTCATCCCCACATCCTCTATTATATCCTGTCATTGACAGGTTACCATGATGGTTTTACATTTATCTCTGTGATTGTTCATTATTATCGTTTGACTCACACAGAGGATGGACACCACGAAAGTGGGAACTGTGTCTGTCTCTGCTTGCCATCTTCCCCCAGAGTCCAGCAGAGCCCTTGGAACACAGGTGTCCAGCAGCCATTTGCTGAGTGGGGGTCAGTGAATGAGCACCCACCCCTTTGAACCTCAGCAGGCAGCAAGCTGGTTTGCTCTGTTTCCTGCCTTGTCTTTCTTCCTTTGCCTTTACACTATCCTCCTCTCCAAGCCTCAATTTCCTAATTGCATTTGTTTTTTTATCAACATTTATCCATCATGTGTCCCCTTTCTAGGGATGGATGGGTGAGAGGGAATACATTAAGGAAATGTATTTGCCCGGCGGGTTAAAGGAAGAGAGTCACTCATTGTGTGTCTTCCCTCCCTCCCAGGCAGCACTTGCATTCCTGGGAAGATCCCCTGGAGGAGGTCAGGGCAACCTGCTCCAGTATTCTTGCCTGGATAATCCCATGGACAGAGGAGCCTGCGGGCTCCATGGAGTTGTAGAGTCAGACACAACCAAGTGACTAAGCGTGCGCGTGCGCGCGCGCACACACACACACACACACACACACACACACACACACACACAGTGCCTTCACTCAATGGTGGGAATTTTGGTGTTGAGACAGCCAGTGGAGAATCTATTTGACTTGGAGGTAAAGTTCAGTTGCTCCTCAAACCACTCCACCTTGGCAACACTCAGGTTTTGTTCCCATATCCCTAACCCCTGACTGTAGAGCTTGTCTCTGTTCCCAGGGCACCCTGTCCCCGGAGCACCCTCTCTGCCTAGGGCACCAACTGTCACTCTAGGAACCCGCCTCCTTCCTGGGGCTCCTTCCTCTCCTGCCACTCAATGACCTTTGGGCTGCTTCCTTGTTCTCTGCCCTGGTGAGTCAGGGACGCCATAAATACCTGGCATCAGCAGAACATGGTGACAGACAGACGCTCCCATGCTGAGAGAGAGCACAGAGGAGGAGGGCAGAGCCCCACTCGGAACTCACTTCTCCGCTCCTGCCCACCGGCTGATCTCTTTCTGCACACACGGGCACAGGTACCTCTTGCCATGGGCAAGGCTAGTCCTCCACCTATGCCCATACCCACCCAGGCAGGGGTAATGCTCCATCCGGCTTCTCCTCCTTTTTTTTTTTTTTAAGGAGTCACTTCTTTTCTAGGAGCTCCATCCCTGTAACCTAGGAGCCTGCTCAAGTCTCTCCATCTTCCATTCCAGGGGGGTGAAAGAGACCTTCTCTAGATCTTTAATAGCCTTCTGGCTCCAGCTTTCCCATTTCTCTGTGTTAGGCAAGCTCGCTGACAAAACAGTCTGTCCCCACTTCTCTACTTCCTTATTTCCTACTTGACTTGTAGAAATGTAACTCAGTTTAATGGTTACAAGAGTACCACATGTCTGCCGCAGAATGTTTGGAAAATAAAAATACACAAAGAAGAAATCCAGAATCCAGAGATAACTGCTATTAATTCTATACTTTGATATATTTTCTTCTAACATTTACTTTCTTTCTGTGACTCTGTGCAAGTGGGATACTGTTATATGCACAGTTATGCACCCTGCTTTACTCTCTTAGATACACAAGTTCAACAATGTGAACTGAGTCCCTTGGGGGTTATTTCAAATCCCACCATCTCAGTAAGGCTTTCCATTAAAATCCTTCTTCTGGATCCAAACGCAGTCCCTCCTCTCTCTCCCTACCTCCATCCCTTCACACTTCACTCCTTAACACTTGCACTGAACACTTAATTAGGCTTTGTTAGGATGCTGGCTGACAGGGACTGCTTCCTGGGCAGAGAATGCAAACCACTGGACAAACAAGGTCTTATTAGCACCCAGCTCTGTGCAGACACCTTGGGGGTGGGAACTGGCAAGTGATGAGTAAAAGAGAGGTCTGAGACACAGACCCTGCTAGAAGGAGCTGCCATCTGATGAGGGGAGGCAGCCGGCACACATAGACCCACGTTGACATGATAATAATGTGTGCATGGGACACAAGCTCCCTGGAGCAGTTCAACAAAGCCAGTAAGGGCTGAGATGGTCCTGGTGGATTCCCCAAGAAGGTGGGACATGAACATGCCTCTGATCATTTTCTCAGTGCCTTGCACTAAATTAGAGCCTTAGGAAAAATTCGTTAAATTGACCGGAATGTATAGATTCCTAAAGATCTTTGTTGAAAAAAGACTTCCACAAATGTCCATTGAGTTCTAACCCCTCCTCCCCACCTCTCCATCTCTCCTTCCCCAGCTGTCATTCTGAGAGCCTGCAGGGGTCCTTTCCACCTTGGGGGGCAGGACAAACCAACATGCACGTGCACGTATGAGCTGCACCCCTTGCCCTGGAGACCAGCACTTTCTCACTGTAAGAGCTCTGTCTATCTAGTCCTAGGGCACAATGGGTCCCTTCTGGCTTCCAGCACCTCCTCCCTAACTAAGATTGTGGTTTCTCTGTGCAAATGGATTTTCCTAAGTGGAGGCATTACTGCCAGTTTCCCAAGGGTTCCCATAATGTGCTATCTTTGCCTCAAGCAGCCAGTTCCATCAAGCATTTCATTAGCCTCCTTGGATGTATTGCTTTCTAGTTAGCTCTCAAGAGACAGTTTATTATCTTCTTAACAAACCTTAATTATTTACAAGCAATTCTGGAGGCTTCAAGCTGGGTCTTCACACCCCAGTCACTTAGGGAGTTTCAACAACCTTTACCATTTCCACCTGGGGCCACCTGCAGACTTGGTGTCCCCTCTCTGAGGCTCCTTTGGTTATTTATTTGATTTTTTTGGGACATTTTCTAGCAACTAAGTTTCTCTGGTTGTAAATCCTACCCATCTTTTAAACTTAAGTTCTCTGTAACTCATTCATTTTGCTGGCAAAGGGTGCTTAATTGAGCATCTCCTATGTATTAATTAGGCACCTTATTGAGCCCTGAGGGTATGAAAATGAAAGAAGCACAGTGTAGCAGAGGAGAAGACAGGGCAATACAGAATATGGACGCAGTTCTTGCTTATGTGCCAGAGTAAAGGTTGTGCATGCTAAGTACGTTGTCATCCAACCCTCTCAAACTTGAGTTAGGTAGCATAATTAACCTCATTTTATAGTCAAGGAAGCTTAGGTACAGAGAAGTTAATTAAGTTGTGCAAGGCTGCACTGCTAGGAAAACTAAGGATGAGGGTGCCAGCCTGGGCAGTTTGGCTCTAGCAGTTGTGCTTTTGGCCACTCTGCCATGTTGTGTAATAAACTTTCTTGAGCGAGTACTAGGATGAAGGTACTCATGGGTGGTACTTGGGGCACAACATTCTGAGATTTTGAATCCTTCTTTGCAGGTGAAAGCACCTACTCTCCCAATTTGTATACCCTTGGGAAGGTTAACACATCACCGAACTATTAGTTTTTAACACCTTATGGTGAATTAGCTTAGACAGATGATCTTCATCAGTATCAGAAGAGCCCAGCCTTGGATAAAAAGAAAGGAGAGCAGGACGGAGGAGGAGAGAAAGAACACTTCTGGAGTAGGAGAGACACAGCTGTTAGCAGCAACAGGATGTGACAGTGGCAGCTACTGGGGAGAGGGTAGGTTCTGGGCAGCTGGAAAGAAGATACCCAGTGTGGGCCTACACAAAAAGTAGAAAGGGAGGTGGTTGGGAGTCTCTAGGAACCAACTTCTCCACTTCCTAGTGTTCTGATTATAGATTAGATATCCTCAGCCGGTGCTTTTCCCTCATCCACTGGGTAGGATGCAAAGATTTCATAGAATGTGGGTCACAGAGCTAATAAACAGTAAGCCTATGGGAAGAGGTGAAAGGAACTGAGCTTATTACAGTTTATTACATAACTAGGAATGAGAAAGCTGGTGATTACAAACATCAGAATACTCTGAGTTTATGATGGGAAGTTATTAAGAAGTTAAGCCAGAGGTCTTTGTTGCCAGTAACGTCAGAACAAGAGGATACTGACTGAATCAGTGAGAAGGATTTAGATTAGCTATGGAGGATTCCCAGTGATGGCTGTTGGCATGAAGTTCTTAAACATAGGATAAATTCTCATCTAGGATTATGGAAAATGTAAGTGTGCCTTAGGGCACAGGATTGGCCTTTAAAAATCCTTCTCAGGTTTACAAATAGCATTTAAATAGCACTCTATATTTGTTCAAGATATTTTCCCTTTCTTTAAGAGTTCTTCCTCATCCATTCATTTCAATCTCTTCTCTCACAAACTAACATAAAATGACTCTAACTCGGTGTTATTATGATCTTTAAAAGTGATCTATTCTTTTTAAATTAATTAACTTGTTTATTTTTTGCTGCACTGAGTCTCTGTTGCTGCTCTTGGCCTCCTCTCTAGCTGTGGCACGTGGGCTTCTCATTGTGGCGGCTTCTCTAATTGCAGAGCATGGGTTCTAGGGTGCACAGGCTTATGTGGACTTTTCTTGGACCAGGGATTGAACTCATATCCCCTGCGTTGACAGGCAGATTCTTTTTTTTTTTTGCCCCCCCACGACAGGCAGATTCTTAACCACTGGACCACCAGGGAAGTCCCTTGATCTACTCTTTAGTTAGAGTCATTAGTAATTATTATTTATTTATGATAGTTCACCCATGGTGATGGTGATGGTTTCTCTTGTGATTAAGTTCTAATTAAGGATGCACCTCAACAAAAGACTATGAGATGAGAAAGTAAAGTTATTCAATATGTGTATATATATATACACATATATATGAACACATATATGTGTATATATACACACATACACACATGTGTATATATATATATACATACACACATGTGTATATATATATACACACATATATATGAACACACACATAGATAATGTAACTGTCATATATTAGGCACTGATTATGGGTCAGGAATCTTTCTAAACAAAGTACACATTTCATGTTATTTAATTTTCAAACAACCCATTTTTTAAGCAAGGACTCTGGCACAGAGAGCTTAAGTAAGTCGCCCAAGGCTATGTATACATTTAGTAGATAGGGGAACTGGAATTCCAAAGAGGCATTCTAGCTCTGAAGCCTGTGCGTTTAAACTCAGTGCGATGCTCCTTCCTGAAATGGCCACAGAGAGGCTGCGTATTAAATGCGGACTGGTTAGGATGGGTCCCAGACGGCTACATAGAAAGACCCTGAGCTCACCTCCTCTTCCCGTCACACCAAATCTACACCTACATATAGGGCAATTCCTCCTAAGGAAGATCTGAGGGCTGATCAAACAGTTACTACATATAGAAGGACAGCATAGAAATGAGTAGGAAACACAAAGATGTTGTATCCATGTGAACCCAATCCCTGACACAGAAACCAATAAGGAGGGCTATTGCTGATGGGCCCAAGTATGGACTTGCCCACCTGAGAAACAGCATAAAAATCAGCAGTTTGAAGGGCACCCAGACTATATGGGAAGGAAATCCACTTACTAGAGCTTCAGCCAAATGGGCATCACTCACACTGTAGTCACAGGCCCACTCAGATTCACGGGGAGGGGACGCAGACCCCAGGTCTTGATGGAGGAGAGTCAATGTCACATGGTAAGAATGTATGTGATGAGAGATGCTGGTGTGACCACACTTTCTCTCACCATTTCTTTTTTTCTGGTAAACTTATGCAGAATAAACGCCCCTGGGAGTACCCTCTCTCTCTTTACCTTGACTTAATCTTATTCAACAAATTTACCATATATAAGTGCTCCATAAATATGTATTAAATACTGACTGAATTATCATCACAACAAAAGAAGATGGGGGGAAATATTTATTGAGTATGTTCTGTGTGCCAGGCATTAAGAAATGCATTTACATGTTATCTCATTTAATTCTCCAAACAGTTCTGAAAAGTATCAGTGTTCCTTTTTCTGGATGAGAACTGAGGCTAAGAAAAGTTTACACAATGCCTAAGGGGAGGGGTGGGGCTGAGGCTCAAAGCCAGGCTTTTGCCCACCACACAGGCCACTTAACTTTATTGAGATGGTGCAGGATGGGGACAGGGTGAACCAAGGTGTACGTGTTTGTCTTCACCCGAGGCTTGGAGGAGAATAGCTGGTGTGCCATGGCCAAGATCGCAGTTGTAGTGTGTTGTGCTGTGGTTGGAGGAGATCCAGTGGACAATGAATGGGCATGCCATGTCATTTACTTTCTGCTTTCTTTCCAGTCTGGATGACTGTCCATACCATCTCTGTGGAAACCCCAAAGGATGTTCTTCGGGCTGCTAGGGGGAAAAATGTTACCCTTCCATGCTCCTACCAAACTTCCTCCCCCGACCGAGAAGGGTTTATCCAGTGGGACAAGCTTCTAAGGAGTCATACGGTAAGGATTCTTAAAACGTTGGGAGCATGCGTATAGGATTGAGTGTGACCTGACCATAAAGCAACAGTTACCAACCTTTTTGGCACCAGGGACCTATTTTGTGAAAGACAGTTTTTCCAGGGACTGGGGGGTGGGAGATGGTTTGGGGATGATTCAAGCACATTACATTTATTGTGCACCTTATTGCCATTATTATTAAATTGTGATATACAATGAAATAATTGTACAACTTATCATAATACAGAATCAGTGGAAGCCCTGAGCTTATTTTCCAGAAACTGATCTGACCAGAGGCAGAGCTCGGTGGTAATGCGAGTAATGGGGAGCAGCTGTAAATACAGATGAAGTTTCATTCATGTGCCTGCCACTCATCTCCTGCTGTGTGGCCTGGTTCCTCGCAGCCAAGGACCAGTGCCGGTCCATGACCTGGAGGCTGGGGACTCCTGTCTTAGAGGACAAGCACTACAAAAACCTTTCAATACATGTTAGATAGACTAAACCTAGTTAACACCCAGGCTGGGCTGGGTGGGGAAGGAGCAGGGAATGTTGGACCCAGGGAGGGCTGTACTGTGCCATCTCTAGTTTGGAAGAGTTACCTTCCCTCAAACATCTTTCTGTTGTCCAGTCTCAAGTGACCTTTACTGTATCATTTGAGTCAGTCTTTACTTTTGATTAACACAGAGCTCTCCCTGAGACCAAATTTTGTTGTAGCTTTTTTTTTTTTTTCTTCCTGCTTGGGTTCTTTCAGGGAGTATGGGGAGATTTTATTTTCTATTTTGGAATAGATAGTAATCCTACAGTTCAAAAATTAAAACATAACGAAGAAGTACATTGAGAAGTCTCATTCCCATCCTTGCCAATCTTGTCCCATCCCTGCCCCAGTTTCCATACCCTAATCCCTTTATGTCCCCTTTCTCCCAGACAAGGCTAATTTTCACCGGTACTGGTTCTTTGGGGGCAGCATTTACTCTAATTTATAGGTATTTCTGCCACAATTATTCAGTACTGTGAATACCACTTTTGGCTAAGATATGGTTTCTTGTGTTACCTTCCAATGGTTCTTTATGCCAGTTCAGAAAATGTATATATTCATACACATGAAAATACATCTGCTTTCCACCCTAGAATCCCAGTCCCCTAGTCCCCTCACTAGAGGTGTGTATGAGTGTGTGAGTGTGTGTGCTTAGTAGTGTCCAACTCTTTGCAAGCCTGGCTGGCTCCTCGTCCATGGAAGTTTCCAGGCAAGAATGTTGAAGTGGGTTGCCGTTTCCTACTCCAGTGGATCTTCTCAACCCAGGGATCAAACCTGGTCTCATATCTTCTGCATTATCAGGTGATTCTTTACCACTGCACTACCGGGGAAGTCCACTAGAGGCAACCACTATTACCAGATTTTGGGGTGGCCTTCTATAGATGCATCACATGTAAACATAGGCATATATTTACATATATGAATATGTAAGTTTCTATAAACTTCATGCACACTGTCCTCCACTTGGCTTTTTTCCTCTTAATATACTTCAGAGCTGTTTCCATGTGTCAGTGCATTTATATTTATCTTATTTTTTTTAATTCACATTATGTATTTTATTTTATTAATGCTGTATACGTACCAATGATGGACATTTGTTTTACTCCCTATGTTTTGCTACTACAAATAATATTGCAATAAATATCCATATATGCATGTCTGTAGGTATATATTTATAGCTACTATTGTAATTGTTTATAAATATGTACTTATATGTAAGATAAATTATTTTAAAATGGAACTTTGGGGTCAAAGGCTATGTGCATTTAAAATTTTGATAAATGTCAAGTTGCCTTCTTTGTATGTCTGACCAACTTTCAGTTCACCAACAACAGTGCAGGCACTTATTTCTCTAATTCAGACTATTCTTAAACTATCTGATATTTGTGAATTTGATGAGGGGAAAATATCTTATTATTGATCAAGCTTATATTTCTTTAACTGTAAGCAGAGGAACATCTATTCATAAGTTTTTTGGGTTTAATTTTTTTTTTTTTGCTGCACCAAGTAGCATATGGGACCTTAGTTCCCTAACCAGGGATCAAACCCTCACCCCCTGCAGTGGAAACAATCTTAACCACTGGCCACCAGGAAGGCCTGCTATTCATAAATTTTAAAGTTACTTCTACTTTTAAAATGCAAACATGCCTGGCATTAGATTCCCAGCTATTCAGAGAGAAAGCATTAAGCTTTTCCCTGACAGAGAAGAAGGATGACCCAAGACACCCAAGTCCTAGAGCAGCAGGGCTGAAGAGAAAGGAGAGTAATTCTTGGCCTGAGGCACCTTACTGTCTGTTGCCCAAGGGACCCTGATGGGCCAGAGTACCTGTCCTGTCTGTTTCAAGAAGCCCAGGAACAAACCTGCAGAAGTCAGCTGCTGCCGTGAGCTTGCAGAAACTGAAGACATGTTCTCTCAGCAAACCAGATGTTAGGTCTCTGCCAGGCACCTAACAAAGATAAATTTATCTCTGTTGAGATAAGTACTAAAGATCTTATGTTGACTGATTCCTTACTTCCTAAAGGATTTGGGGCAATCACATTGAGAGCAAGTAAGTTCAGTTCAGTTCAGTTGCTCAGTCGTGTCCGACTCTTTGTGACCCCAAGGACTGCAGCACACCAGGCTTCCCTGTCCATCACCAACTCCCGGAGCTTGCTCAAACTCATGTCCATCGAGTTGGTGATGCCATCCAACCATCTCATCCTCTGTCATCCCCTTCTCCTCTTGCCTTCAATCTTTCCCACCATCAGGGTCTTTTCTAATGATTCAGTTCTTCTCATCAGGTGGCCAAAGTATTGGAGCTTCAGCATCAGTCCTTCCAATGAATATTCAGAACTGATTCCCTTTAGGATGGATTGGTTGGATCTCCTTGCAGTCCAAGGGACTCTCAAGAGTCTTCTCCAACACCACAGTTCAAAAGTATCAACTCTTTGGCACTCAGCTTTCTTTATGGTTCACCTCTCACATCCATACATGACCACTGGAAAAACCATAGCCTTGACTAGACAGGCATTTGTAGGCAAAGTAATGTCTCTGCTTTTTAATATGCTGTCTAGGTGTGAGACTACTCTGTCAGTTCTACCACAGCCCTATTTTTAATTTTAATTTGCTGTTACTTGAGAGCAAGTAAGGGTGCAGAGAAAAGGATTACATCTATGCCCTCAAGCAGATTATTGGACAGGTACTAGTAAGAGTGGGAGATGACATGGGGGAGAGTCAAGGAATGGGAAGCCTTAGGGTAGCTGTAACTAGTAGGTCAGAGAAAAAGTTGAACTGAGAAAGGCCAACATCCATACACTCATCCACAGCCCAAGACAGGTCCTCATCTCCTGCTTTCTTCTTCCTCCCTTCCTCAGCCAAGCTTCCTGAGAGTCATCTGTTCCTACCAGAGCTGTGGCATGTAACCAGGTGAATTATGCATCTGGGTACCCAGCCCAGGGGACCTGATCACCATTAGCTTGGCACATATGTGTCTGTTCAACAACTGGAGTATCTTTTCCTGACTTGCATAAAGAGTACGTGCAGACCTCAGACCTGACCCTATGTCTCCACACTCTTTTCCCTACCCAGCATGGTCTGCCTTCCTCCTCTAACACTCCACCGTAATTACCAGCAACTTCTCTTTTGTTAAATTTAATGTACTGATTCTGTCCTCATCTTATTTCATTTCTCCCTAGCTTTTCTTTATCAACCACTTCCCATCTCGGAATCTCCCTCTCTTGGCTTTCTGATAGTCTTATCTTGGCTTCCCCTCTTATCTCTCTGACCTCTCCCTGACTTTCTCAATTAAGTAGCTTAGGGGCTTGCCATTTCTCTACTTGTTTACCTGAGGTGGCTTCATTAAGCCCATGGCTCAATGCCATTTGCTTTTCATGTATTATCTACTTTAATCCTCACAAAAATCCTATGATACAAGTGTTATCATTATCTCCACTTTGTAGAAGGAGAAATAGACTCATAAAGAAGTCAAATATTTTGCTCAATTCAGTTCAGTTCAGTTGCTCAGTTGTGTCTGACTCTTTGTGACTCCATGGGCTACAGCACGCCAGGCTTCCCTGTCCATCACCAACTCCTGGAGCTTGTTCAAACTCATGTCCATTGAGTCAGTGATGCCATCCAACCATCTCATCCTCTGTCATCCCCTTCATCTCCCACTTTCAATTTTTTCCAGCATCAAGGTCTTTTCAAATAAGTCAGCTCTTCGCATCAGGTAGCCAAAGTATTGGAATTTCAGCTTCAACATCAGTCCTTCCAATGAATATTCAGGACTTCAGAACACTTCCTTTAGGATTGACTGGTTGGCTTTCCCTGCAGTCCAAGGGACTCTCAAGAGTCTTCTCCAACACCACAGTTCAAAAGCATCAATTCTTTGGCAATCAACTTTCTTTATAGTCCAACTCTCACATTCATACATGACTACTAGAAAAACCATAGCTTTCACTAGACAGACAGACCTTTGTCAGCAAAATAATGTCTCTGTTTTTTAATAAACTGTCTGGGTTGGTCATAGCTTTTCTTCCAAGGAGCAAGTGTCTTTTAATTTCATGGCTGCAGTCACCATCTGCAGTGATTTTGGAGCCCCCCAAAATAAAGTCTCTCACGGTTTCCATTGTTTCCCCATCTATTTGCCATGAAGTGATGGGATCGGGTTCCATGATCTTAGTTTTCTGAATGTTCAGTTTTAAGCTTTTTCACTCTCCTCTTACACTTTTGTCAAGAGGCTTTTTAGTTCCCCTTTACTTTTTGCCTTAAGGGTGGTGTCATCTGCATATCTGAGGTTATTGATATCTCTTCTGGCAATCTTGATTCCAGCTTGTGCTTCATCTAGTCCAATATCTCGCATGATGTATTCTGCATATAAGTTAAATAAGCAGGGTGACAATATACAGCCTTGACATACTCCTTTTCCGATTTGTGAGCCAGTCTGTTATTCCATGTCCAGTACTAACTGTTGCTTCTTGACCTACATATAGATTTCTCAGGAGTCAGGTAAGGTGGTCTGGTATTCCCATCTCTTGAAAAATTTTCCACAATTTGTTATGAGCCACACAGTCAAATGCTTTAGTGTAGTCGATAAAGCAGAAGTAGTTGTTTTTCTGGAACTCTCTTGCTTTTTCAATGATCCAGCAGATTTTGGCAATTTGATCTCTGGTTTCTCTGCCTTTTCTAAATCCAGCTTGAACATCTGGAAGTTCACAGTTCACGTACTTTGAAACCTGACTTGGAGAATTTTGAGCTTTACTTTGCTACGGTGTGAGATGAGTGCAATTGTGCGGTAGTTTGAACATTCTTTGGCATTGCCTTTCTTTGGGACTGAAATGAAAACTGACCTTTTCCAGTCCTGTGGCCATTGCCAAGTTTTCCAAATTTGCTGGCATATTGAGTGCAGCATTTTAACAGCAGCATCTTTTACGATTTGAAATAGCTCAACTGGAATTCTATCACCTCCACTAGATTTGTTTGTAGTGATGCTTCTTAAGGTCCATTTGGCTTTGCATTCCAGGATGTCTGGCTCTAGGTGAGTGATCACACCATCATGGTTACCTGGGTCATGAAGGTCTTTTTTGTATAGTTCTTCCGTGTATTCTTGCCACCTCTTCTTATTATCTTCTCCTTCTGTTAGGCCCATACCATTTCCGTCCTTTATTGTACCCATCTTTGCATGAAATGTTCCCTTGGTATCCCTAATTTTCTTGAAGAGATCACTAGTCTTTCCCATTCTGTTGTTTTCCTCTAATATTTTGCTCAAGATCATACAACTACTATGTGGCAGAGCTGGGATTTGAATTGAGGCAGTCTGGTTCAAAAGTAGTGATCTTAGCTAGTACCATGTTTTATTTGATAAATGATGAATATATTGATGAATAAACAAATTCCAAAGGTAAGAGTCAAATAAATAAAGGGGGTTGCAAGCCATGGATGACTGCCCAACACAATGCTTGAACATCTTATATACTCAATAAATACTGGTTGACTGAAGGTTTGAGAGCAGACAATGAACTAAAATGGAGTAAGTAAGAGGTGCCATAGGTTACAAGAAGTGAAAGCCTCTGATGTGAAGTGCCTACCTGCCCCAGGATTTAGTGCTATAGATCACAAGAGGAATCCATGAATGGGCCCCACATGTAGAGCTCTTTGTTCTGCAGGGTCGGCTTGTCAGTACATCTGGGCCTGGGGACAGTGGGTGAGGGTAGACAGGACAGTCTGCAGCATTGTGCCAGGGCCTTAAGCTGAAGACCAAGTGGTATTTCTTCTTCCTTCCAGGAAGGGGTGCTCATCTGGAGATTTTCGACCAAAGAGTATATCTATGGTGAACTTTATCAGAATCGTGCTAGAGTGTCAAACAATGCTGAGCGGTCAGATGCCTCCATCACCATTGACCAGTTGACCATGGATGACAATGGCACCTATGAGTGCTCCGTCTCGCTGCTGTCAGATCTGGGTGGCGTCTCCAAGTCACGTGTCCATCTCTTGGTCCTTGGTGAGTGTCTCCTCCTTCCTGGGATGATAGGAAGAGGCTGGGGAGGGTGGGGTGTGAGGAGGAGGCACCCTGGTGGCAAGATAAAACTGGAAGCAATGCCTGATGAAGAGCTAAGACTTCTCCCCTCATCTGGTCTGTCCGGAGGCTTGGGGGTCTGCTTCTCCCCCTGGAACCAAATACGATTCTCTCCGGGCATACAGCTCCCCAGGACAGAGGTCAAGGCTGATTTGGAGTGGTCCCTGGGGGTCAGCCCTGGAGATTCTGTCCATGCACCATCCAGTGCTCTTTCCTTCACACTAGCTCCTCTCTTTTTCACGGAAAACTTACTAAAAAGAAGAAAAATGGAAATCCTAGATCCTACTGGAAAGATTCTCACTGCCTTGCCGTGAAGCTGAGGGCCAAATCATGACTCTTACATGTCAGGCATCTTTTCCAGCTCTAAATTCAGCTAATCAGTAGAAGTCCTTCACACCACCATCTCCCCAGCCCTTGGCTCTAACACACCATTCATCAGGTTTTATTGTTTCTGAAATATATCCCACAATAACATTCTTTTTACACAAATAGCTTGTTATTGAAGTTTATAAATTTGGAATGATTGGAACAATCACCTACTTTTAGAATCTTCATTGACCTGACTCAACGTCAAACAGTTGTTGGAAAAACTTCAGTGAGCTGGCCTGTGTCTACTCTAAGAAATGATCCCCACACTGGTGGGTAGCAATACTTTTTAGCCATACTTTAAACCAAAGAAATGGATCATGTTCCTCAATTTTACCCCCTTTACACTACATAGTGGGATTTTATTTTTAATTGCATAAGGTGGCTGCCTGGGTTTTTGAATCATTGTAGTGAGTTAAACAATAAAGACCTGAATAAAGAATAACCATCTCCTCCTTGCACCCTCGTGCTAACAAGGTGGCCAAGGCCACTTTGAATGCACTTGTGTGCATTCTTCTAGATTCCTCTCCAAGTCTTTTCAAGACACACACACACACACACACACACACACATTTCATTTTTCTTTCTTTCCTTTTCTTAAAAAAAGAGATCATATTATAAAGGTTTTTTGTAACTTTCTTTTTCTTAATGTTTCATGTAAATTTCTCCAGATCATTACATACAAATATACCTATTAATATAATATATTCCCTTGCATGAATGTACTATGATTATTCCAGTGGCCCATACTGATGAGCATTCTCAAGCTGTTTCCATTCTTCTGTACAAACAATATATATGTATGTATATGTGTATATATATATATGTATGTATATGTATATACATATATATGTATATGCATATTCTTTTACTGTGTTATCTTTGTTTCTGTTGGATAGATTCTTAAAAGCAGGATTTCTATTTGCTCAACATCATTAGGCATCAAGGAAAAAAAATTTAAAAAGAAGGATTTCTAGATCAAAGACTTTGCCTTCATTAAAAGTTACTCCATACTGGCAAATTACTTTCTCCCAAGCAACTTACTATTGCCATGAACATTATGTGATCATGCTTATTTTCCTATATTCTTACCAGAATTGAATGTTAACAATCTTCTTAATTTTCCTGTGAAAGTTGCTCAGTCATGTTCAACTCTTTGTGACCCCATGGAATTCCATGGAATTCTCCAGGCCAGAATACTGGAGTGGGTAGCCTTTGCCTTCTCCAGGGTTCTTCCCAACCCAGGGATTGAACCCAGGTCTCCCACATTGCAGGCAGATTCTTTACCAGTTGAGCCACAAGGGAAGCTTATTTTTTTTATAAATTTTGTTAATTGACTAGGTGAAAAAAAAAATCTGTTCAGTTCAAGTTTCACATCCATGTAAAGTCACTTCAGTTGTGTCTGACTCTCTGCGACCTTTTGGACCATAGCCCACCAGGCTCCTCTGTTCACGGGACTCTCCAGGCAAGAATACTGGAGTGGGTTGCCATACCCTGCTCCAGGGATCCTCCCAGCCCAGGGGCCCAACTCTCACCTGTTATGTCTTCTGCCTTGGCAGGCAGGTTCTTTACCACTAGCACCACCTAGGAAGCCTGGATAAGCTTCACATCTCTCCTGAACTTGCCGCTGACCCCCTAAGGTGAGGAGACCAGCAGTGGATTAAAGGCTGGGTCTGTTTCCTTATTCTCCTTGTTCCCTTCCTCCCACTCTCACCTCTGTGACTCTGAGGTCATGGCCAAGTGTTAAAGGGGAAAGCAAAGCCGTGACCACCTAGCCAGGCCCCTTACCGTCCTCTCTTGCTATCCCGTGATCCCAATCAGAGCAGACATCCCACTGCTGCCTCTTCTGTGGGGTGCGTGAGAGGGTTCTCAGCACTGGCCCCACCAAGGGACCCACCTGACACAAGTATTTTGCACACCTGCAGGCCAGATTTTCACATCTTTCACCCTTTCCCACCTTCCCCTGATTATGGTAACTTGCTCTTACTCTTCACTGTCCACTCTGGGCTCCCCTTGACCCAGCCAACAGCTCTCTGGGGCCAAATCCTTTCAGTGTGACAAGAACACACCTCCATCCTTATTCTGCTAAAGCCTGCACCTGGAAAGGCAGTTCCTTCTCACTGCTGCATGCTCTCCTCGCCTTGCCACTGCAGTCTGCTCCAGCCAGCTTCTCTGAACAAGTGCTAGGACCTGAATGTGCCCCCAGATGGTTCCTCAGATACCCAAGGACATCTATACAGCCCTTCCATCATCACGTTCCAGGAGTAGGCTGCAGGAACTTTCTGACTCTTTATAAGCCTCAGCGACAAGTGAGAGGTGCCAGTTCCCGACAGTAGAAAACCGCTATCTCCACATGGTATTCTCGTGGTTCCTCCCTGGCTGGGAACGAAATGCGGGGAAATGCCTCCTTACCTTCCACCAAGAGAAGGAGGAGAGATGCTCATGGTCCCTATTTCTGACAATCTTCTTTAAAGAAATCTCTCTGATGAATCTCTAGTCTTCTCTTAAATGGGAAGCAGGAGGGTAACTGATAATTGGAAAATTCACTACTGGGAAGGTCACTCCTCTCCTTAGCACTGAGGATACTAACCATTCAGAGCCTCAACCTGAAGATTTTAGTGGACATTCTGAGACACAGGAGAAGTACCCCCCCTCCATATCCTATTGATGTCTTTTGCTCTGGATTTGGGGACTCTTGTCTTGTACAAGATCTCCCACGCCACCTTTGGGGTTATAAAAATGAACTTAATGTTCTTTTCTTATGTCTGTAAGTCTCGTTTTTTTACCCTTAGATCTTTGTTTCATCAGGAATTTATTTTTGAACATAGGATACTAAGGGTCTTTGTTTTTTTCCAAATGGATAGCCAATTACATCAACATCATTTATTACACCAAAGAAACAATTATTTTCCCACTGGAATGCCAGGTTTGTCACAAGTTAAATTGTTACATATACACAGCTGTTTTTTACTCCTTATTTCATTTATTCTCCTATGCCAATATCACATTGTTGTGATTATAGTATGTCTGTAGTCCGTGTGGAGATACAAACACACATGCACACATACATATTTAGTTATCAGTATTTGTGTGCATGGCTTTTAAAATCTGGCACTGTGTAATATCTTCTCTTATTAAACTTTTCCAAATCAGTTTTACACATTTATTCTTTCATGTTAATATTAAAATCACATTGTTATGTTTAAAAAAAGTTGGTTGGAATTATATTCAATTTACATATTAATTTGCCATGGAATGACATTTTAATGATATCAGGAAGATGATATATCAGCTTTTCTGACGAATCTATAATGACTGGGTTCCAGGCTTTCTGTGGCCAAATAAAGACTAATGTGCTTACTTAGTTGTGTAAGGGGAGGGCAGGAAACTGTACCCATTCCATGTAACCAAATACCCAATCTCTGTGTCCTCCTGCTCTGCAAACCAAGGGGATCCTCTTAAATGGAGGGAAAACTACCATCAAATTGCAATGACCTTTGCCTGTATCAGTCAGTTCAGTCGCTCAGTCATGTCCAACTCTTTGTGACCCCATGGACTGCAGCACACCAGGCTTCCCTGTCCATCACCAACTCCCAGAGCTTACTCAAACTCATGTCCATCAACTCAGTGATGCCATCCAACCATCTCATCCTCTGTCATCCCCTTCTTCTCCTGCCTTCAATCTTTCCTAGCACCAGGGTCTTTTGAGATGAATCAGTTCTTCGCATCAGATGACCAAAGTACTGGAGTTCAGCTTCAGCATCAGTCCTTCCAATGAACACCCAGGACTCATCTCCTTTAGGATGGACTGGTTGGATCTCCTTGCTGTCCAAGGGACTCTCAAGAGTCTTCTCCAGCACCATAGTTCAAAAGCATCAGTTCTTCAGCGCTTAGCTTTCTTTATAGTCCAACTCTCACATCCATACATGACCACTGGAAAAACCATAGACTTGACTAGATGGACCTTTGTTGGCAAAGTAATGTCTCTGCTTTTTAATATGCTGTCTAGGTTGGTCATAGCTTTCCTTCCAAAGAGTAAGCGTCTTTTAATTAGATAACACCAAGTTCACAGTCATAACAACTATCCTTTTTTGAGCGTCTGTTGGCTATGTGCCAGGCATCTCAGTAAGTCCTGTATGGATATGATCTCATTTCCTCTTTGCAATACATCTGTGAAAGTGGGTATTAACATTCATATTTGATAGAAGGGAACACTGAGACCCAAGCGGTTAAATGACCACTAGAAAGTGTCCAAGCTTTGGTGGAAACAGGGCTGCTCAATCCCTTCACCGTTCCCAACCATCAAGCCTTCCAATTCCGGGTGATTCCCAAACTCTTCAACGCTGACAACTTTTCAGCATACCCTCTCTTTCACTCCATGGCAGATGTAAGCTTGCCAGTTACGTTTTATGGTGTCATTGCATTAACTTGTGCCTTGCCCTTCCTGTACCCGTGCCAAGGAAAGAAGGTTGGAGAGGCAGAGCAGTGCGAGCCATGGGTGTGCCCACTGTCCACAGGACATGCCCACCTTGGAAGCATCACTCACTGAAAACTGAGGTTCTGTAACTGCTCTTCCACATCGAAGGTCTTAACCTAGGTCTGGGACACTGAAGCCCCACAGCCCTCTGAGTACATGGATATTTACTTCATGGGGAGCTTTCATGGGGAGCTTTGATGGTCTTAGAGCTGTAGGAACACCTCCCCTCATCTCCTGGACAAGGCTGACACCGTCACATTTTGTTATCTTACGGCATTTTTACAGCGGTGTTTCAGTTGACCCAGACGAGGTGGAGTGCCATGATGTGTCTTTCTACTGGCTCTGTGGAATCAAGAGTCTGCCCGTTTGTGAAGGGCTCCTCATGTCAAACTCTCTAATGCACCAGACTGTTAGAAAGAAGCCTGCTTCTGCTCTGCTGTCCTGTTCTTGTTCTCCCGCTACAAGGACCTTAGTCCTAACACAAATAAACAAATAGCTGTGTTTGGTGACCCCTTGCCTCTTAAAAAAATACTAATTTAAAGAAAGGTGGAACAAAAAAAGACAAACATTCACCTACATCTTTGGGTTTTATTTCTCCATGTTTTCTTCCAGCTCCTATCCACATACTTATTTCCGTACATAACTGAATTTGTAACCTAACCACAGGAACTTCTCTCTTTTCATTTCATTACCTGCTGTCTTGGCACTTGCTGTTCTTTAAGCTTCATGCCACTTCAGCAAGGGAATGCTGAGTCCTCTGTCCTAGAACTGGACACTGTTTCCAATTTAAGCTATTATAATTAATGCTGCATTAAACCGTTTTGTGTTCACAGCGCTTAATTTTATCTGCATTAGCTCCCGAGAGAGATATTACCCAGCCAGGGAAACGAGCATTTTCCTCCAGTTCCTCTTCTGCACTGTCTGCCCTCCCTCACCGCCTCCCCTTATCCTGGTTCACCCCCAGCTGAGTCCCTCACTCTGCTCCCCCCTGGTCCTTCTCCGGCTGATTCTGGCTCCTCTGGCTTCCGTATTTAACAGCTTTGGTTTTCTGGTAGCAAGCTGGTTTCAGGCAGGGCAGCGGGGCCGGGCCCGACTCAAGTGAGAATGTCCGGATTTCCACCCCCTCCTCTCTTAGGACCAGCTGCACTTTAAGAGATGAATTAGTTGAACTCCAAGGGCAAAGACTACAAATTTAATCTGAGATTATGAAACTCGGTGAAAAGACTGTTATGCTTTAAAAAGAAAGATAATTGGTGCTATATGTTAAGTAAACCCAGGAAAAAAGATTTTTACAAGTTTTATTTCCAAACGGCTTGCTGCTGGGCTGATTTTAGGCTGAAAAGCTTTTGAATTATATGGGGTTGTCCACTCAGGCTGCGTGACCTCACAGTAAACTGAGGCGAGCACGGAGCTTCCGGAAGGAGGGGAACCGTCTTGGTCACCAAGGGGCAGTCACCTGGCCCGGGGACCCGGGGCCTGGCGCCGCCGGGCTGGACCGGTCGTCTTCCCGGCCTCTGGCGCCCCCTGACGTCTGCAGCGGGAGTCGCAGGCCTTGGAGAGGCCTGGACCCGCTCCCTCCCACCACTCCGCCCTCTATAAATATTCAGGTATAATCTACAATCTATTTAGGAGCTGGGACGCGCCATCTGAGAAACCAAGATCTACGAGAGTCCTACATCCCCCTTCAGCGGGTGGAAGGGCTGTTTGAACTAGATCTGTATGATTCTAGGTCCTAGTTGTTCTTGATGGTGAGGGCTGCGGAGGGCAGTTTTGGGGAGGGGCTGGACAGAGTGAGGCCTGGGGGTGCGTAGGATGAGCTGAGGTGGGAAAGCAGTTTGAGGGCTGCGGTTTAGGGCCTGGGGAAACGACCCTAACACATTCCTTCATAGGGTGGGTCTCCTAGGAAGTGGTTAGTCCCTTGTTTGCCGTTATTTCTACTGCTGCCTCTAGGGTGGATTAGGGATTTGTTTTTAATAATTTTCCCTCAGCAAACCGTGGCATAAGAAAGCTAGTCACTGGATATGTTCAGCATATGCTGGCTACTAGTCATGCACCCTTAGCATGGCTCTGAGTCAATGAGAGACTTCGAAGATGGTATTGTGTTTGTGGCCAATCTCTTTTGTGGGATAAAAGGTTAGGATCCTGTTAAAGGAGTACCTGGGAAGCAAGGGTGAGAGTTTTTACTGGTAGGGAGGGATGTTCCTGGACCTCTAGAGAGCTCAAGAGATAAAGCTTGGCTCAGGAACAGCTCTGACCAGAGCCAGTCTCCTCAGAAGTGATGCTCACTTTCTCTGTCCTGCAGATACCTGCTGGCTGGGCCAGTAGGGAGGGCAGAGGGCTGTTTGTGAGAGTAGTGGTGGGTAGCAGCCTTTTCTTCCCCAGGCTGCTTCAGTCTCTGGGGTCTGGGCATGGATACCTGAGTCCTGTTCTTGAACCTAGGGCCTTTTAGGTTCAGGGTGGCAATGGGAAATGCCTTTGATTTGCCCCACGCTGCTCCACGCCTGACTGCCCCTCACCAAGACAACAGGAAATGAGGGGGCACACCCAGCAACCACCTGCCTTTGTCGGAGAGCAAATACCAGAGCAAATGTGAGGCCAGAGGGGAGAGGAGCATCCTGGATAGCTTCTCCCAGCAGCTCTGGGCCAAGCAGAGACGGGAATTCACCCTCCACGCCCTGTGACTATGCACCTGTGCAGTCTGAATTGTGGAAAGGGCAGCATTCTTTACTGGGGCGAGCAAACCATCCAAGGGGGGCATATAAAGAAGCAAGCAGAATGGACAGGCGTGCCCCTGGGGAAGTCAGCAGTAGTACTTTCCGCTGGGTGTCCTCTTCCTCCCCCCATGAAGGGCACTACCTGAAGTCTTGCCTCAGGGCCTTTGCACAGGCTGCTCCCTCCAGCTGGAGCACCACTCCCTGTCTTTCTCCAGCCCCTCCCACCACCTCCACTGCCGGCTTCATGATTGGGTCATGCCTTTGTCATGCCTTTCCTGTCCCAGCATTGTTGCGTCCCGCCTGGTCATTGCTTTTTTTTTTCCCCCACTGAATTCCTTAAACACAAAAACTCACACACTATGTCATCTCCATGCCCAGCAGAGTCAGGAATACAGTATTTTTGTAGAACAAACCACTGTACACAGTGGTATGGTAACTTACAGTGTTGAGTGAACGGCCCTGGCTTGAGGTCTTCAGGAGTTCTAAGAGGTCAGGTCAGGCTTGTGCGTTGAGGGTGGCCTGTTGGTTTCCGCCACCTTCTTTCTGCGGGCTTCTTTTTTGTGTGTGTCTGTTCCTTTCTGTCCCCTCCATCTCCACAGCCCTCTTTCTCTGCCCTGCACACAATCCCACTGCCGCCAGGGGTCTCTTCCATCACCCAGTCACTTGTGGTCATTCCATTTCATCAGCAAAGCACAGGAAGAGGGTACTGCTTAACTGAAGGGAATATTCCTAAGAAGTTAGCATTGAAGGGCTTCAGGGAGAGAGGTTTTCACTGAAACCAAGGGTAGGCAAACTACAGCCAAATCCAGCCTGCAGACTGTTTTCTCAGGCGAGTGAGCTAAGCAAGGTTTTTACATTTCTCTGCCTGTGAACAAACAAGGGAGTGCATGTGTGTCTGGGGCGAGGGAGCGGCTGTCACCAAGCCCCAACCCATTCACGGCTTCCCTTCGGCTCTCCCCACACAGTGCCGCCCTCCAAGCCAGACTGCAGCATCCAGGGAGAGACCGTCATTGGGAACGACATCCAGCTGACCTGCCAGTCAAAGGAGGGCTCCCCAGCCCCTCAGTACAGCTGGAAGAGCTACAATGTCCTGCACCAAGAGCGTCAAGTCACACCAGGTAAAAAGGTCTGCAAGGAAGGCCAGCCCCCCACATCGAGGTGCCGCTGGTGTGGTTAGCATTGCCAGAGGAGACCCTGGGCTGACCAGTCAGATGCCCCTGAAGGTTGCCCTTCCCCCCTGCATTTTGCACTGGATTATCTCGGACCATCTCTCTAAGCAGCATTTTTCTCATAATAGTGCCTACCTCATAGGTTATTGTGACAGATAATTACATCGTGCATGTTAACTTGTTTTCTTTATTCCCCATAACTGAATTCTCTCAAGCAAGCATGTATCAGTAACCAGTCGCTGCACAGGCACTGGTGGGATTTTAGTTTTGATTATGATTATGTCCTAAAGTATACATTTAAGTCCTCTGGTCTAACTCTGTGGCTCCACTTAAGGGTGGAGAAGTTTCTATTTCCATCCCTTATCTAGGCAGATACATCTCGGACTGCTCTGCTTCCCACCCCCAAACTCAACCCCATTGTATGGTCCCCACTACACAACTGGGTCTGCTATGAGATTCCCACATTCTCAGGGAAGGAAATGGTAGAGTCTGCTGTGGTTGCCAGGAGACTGGTTTTGCACCAGGCAGTTTAGTATTTGACCTTTCGATCAGGAAACAAACTAGAAAGAAAAAAGGAGCTGTATAAACATCCCGCTGCCATTACCTTGGAGTCGACTAGTGTGGGAAAACCCCAGTGGAATCCCTGGGCCCTGTTTCCACCAGCTGCTTAGTCAGCTGCACCCACCACTGCTGAAGATCAAGAAAGACAAGGTCTGGGAAGTCCCATTGGATTAACTTCTGGGAAGACTTTCTGTCCAGTGTGGGCAGAAAGGAAGTGGGTGGTGGAGCAGTGGGTACAGACAACAGGTCTGAGGAGATGAGATGGGAGAGCAAGTCCCTCCAAGTGAGGGCACAGATAGGGGCTCCTGCCAAATGAGGGGAACTTGAGCACTCTACCATTAGTTTGGGGGTAAAACAAGAACTTCTGGAAAGTTAAAGAAAAAAAAAAAGAATTAGTAGAACCCAATCTATTGAACATAAAATAGAAGATGTATTATGGATTTCAACAAGCTTCTGGATTTGTTTACATATTTCTGGCTGGCAAGTTTTTCTTGAGTGTGTCCAAACTGGTTGGCAGCTCTCCTCTGGCTGTATGACCTCCTGCCTCCGGGCTGTGAGCAGCCCAGGGATTCCATAGATGGTCACAGGCCAGCCACAGACACCGGTTGACCTGACCTTCCAGCAGAGTGTGTAGAGCAGAGGGTTGCATGAGTGCATGCTCAGTCACTCAATTAACTCTTTGTGACCCCATGGACTGTAGCCCACCAGAGTCCTCTGTCCATGGGATTTTCCAGGCAAGAATACTGGAGTGGGTTGCCATTTCCTTCTCCAGGGGATCTTCCTGATCCAGGGACCAAACCTCTGTCTCTTACCTCTCCTGCATTGGCAGGCAGATTCTTTACCACTGACCCACCTGTCAGTGAAGCTAGCAGAGGGTAACAAGATGGGAAATGCTGCCATAGGTTGTATCCAGTGGTGCTAGAATCCAGAGGGGTCAAAGAAGGTTTCTTCAAGGAGGAGACACTTGAACAGGCAGGAGAGCATGGTGGTTAGGAGCATGCATGGACTTGAATCCTGGCTTGTTAGCTGTGTGACCTTGGCAAGCTAGTCTCTCTTTGCCTTCATTTGTACATCTGTAAAATGGGCACAAAATAGTATTTATTTCATAGGGATATTGTGAAGTTTTTTTTTTTTTGGCTTCTTTTTGCAGCCTGTGAGATCTTAGTTCCTCAACCAGGGATCAAACCCATGCCCCTTGCATTGGGAGTGTGGAGTTAGGGAAGTCCTATTGTGAAGTTTAAATAAAAGTACATATAAAATACTGAGACCGAGTGCCTGGTAGAATGATTAGCTGTTGTCTGAGCTGGTTCCTTAAGAATAAGTAGGCTAAGCGTGGAGAAAGCTTAGGAACTGTGCCTGCAGGAAGGATGGGAGATACCACTGAAGAGAAGCTGAGATGAGAGATGATGTAGGGCCTGCGTATCGGACTAGGGAGGCTGGCCCCTGCCCTGTAGGATGTGGGGACCCGACTCACAGCTCTCCTGTGAAAGATTCCTCTGCTTGTTAGAAGCCAGAGAGTCTATCATGTCATCTTCTGTGGGTCAATTGAAACCCGTTTCTGACTTTTAAAATATTTTGAAACAATCCACAGTAGGCAATCTGGGGAGCAGAGTTCCTCAACCTTCTACATCTAAAGAGAGAATTCTCAACATTAGAGATTGTTTCCTTTAATTTCGATCAGCGGGAATAAGCCAGCATTAAAAGGACAGGGAATCTGGAATCAACAAATGAGGATTTGAGTTCTGGCTTCCTCTGTCACTCCTGGCCTCTCAGACTGTTAGTATCTTCATCTGCAAGATTGGGATGATCATTATACAGCCTTCCCCAAAGACTGTGGAGAGGGTAAGAGGCAATCACGTATGTGATACCTCTGAACTTCCTTGTAAACTCTGTCAGTCAGCTGAGTTTCATGCACTGAAGGAGTAGGAATCTGCATAGTAAGGAAGGCGGGAGAAGTGATTCTAGGGGCGGGAGCACTTTAGGGGAGGATGTTCTGAAGGGTGGGCTTCCCAGGTGGTTCAGTGATAAAAGAACCCACCTGCCGATGCAAGAGACACAGGAGACCCAGGTTTGATCCCTGGGTCAGGAAGATCCCCTGGAGGAGGAAGTGGCAGCCTACTCCAGCATTCTTGCCTGGAGAATCCCATGGACAGAGGAGGCGGGCGGGTTGCAGCTCATGGGGTCACACGAGTTGGACACGGCTGGCACAGTGCGCACACACACTCCCACATGCTTTCTGAAGGGTGGGCGTGGACGTTGCTCCCAGCAGCCGGGCTTGTTGAAGGCAGTTTGAGCTTGTTGACAAACCATGGGATCAGGGAGATGGTGGGATAGGGGGCAGAAAAGTCAAACCTTGCCAATTTGACATCAGTGTCTCTTACTGACCTGGGCTGCTCTGGAGGGAAACTGCTCCCTAGCTGCAGCAGAGGCAATGTGGAAACCCTACTGTCCTATGTGTTCCCCTTCTTGACCACGAGGTGTCATTGCAGAAGAAACATTCATTTTGGTCAGACTTCAAGAACTATTGGGTCTTTTCCAGAGGAAAAGGGACTCGGGAGCTCCAAACCAGAATCCAAACAGGTCTTGTGGCAATGTGTGTGCACTGGTTAATCCAAGAGTAGCTTCTAATGTCCATTGTTTGTTTTGAGAAACGGGAAGGAAAGTGCTGACTCTGGCCTAGGCTGCCACATGTTCCCTACCCTAAACAAGGCCAGGAGCTCCAAGCTGGGCTCTGAGAAGTGGGAAGAGCCTGGCAAGAGCCTGGGGCTTTCCACCTTGATCTGTCTGAAATGTGCTGGGTACATTCAACACACAGATTGAGTTTCATGTTCTAAAATAGTGGGACTCTGTTAAGAGCCATACACGCCTGAAACATGTCCAGGTTCATAGAGTATTTCTCAGAATAGCTTTGCGTTCCTTCAAGATGCCTCTTAAAAATATAAAAACCCAATTGGCTTAGAAAATGGGGCCATTAATACCATAACCCCGTGTTAGAGGTGTCCGGTGATGTCAGCACGTCAGAAACTCTAACTCATGCTGAACTTGCTTTGGTCATAAACCCTTTCTTAGTATCATATGTTACTATCACATGTAAACAGTGTTCCAGAAAAATTGCCAAGGTATGAAATTCTAGGATAGAAGGAATAGCATGTTATAGAGAATGAGTAACCAGAGACTATCATGCTGAGTTTCAGGGGATGAAGCTGGAGAAAGTATATATGAAAGGATTGGAAGAAAATAATCTCAAATCAAAGTGCTATTATTTCCAGCTGGTGAGATTATGAACGATTTTTATTTTGTTCTCTGCTCTTCATAGAGGCCTCCTCTGACCCTTCAGATGAGATTAAGATCTGATAGGGCTCCCATTATGAACTCTAATCACTATGTAATCACCATTGCTTTATGTCTGTTCTCCCTTATATACACCAAAGGATAGGGACCCTCTTCATCCTGCTTTGAACTGATGTGATGAGCATAGCAAGATTTTCTAGATTAGACTAAATGGAAGTAATAATTTTATGTCATACATTATTGTATGTTATGTACATATTATTGCAATGAGCATAATGTAAAATATGTATAAGTTTTTATAATGAGCTTCCATTGCTTGTATAATATATCTTTTTCTTTCTTTTAAAAAAAATTTTATTTTATATTGGAGTATAGTTGATTTAAAATGTGTTAGTTTCAGAATGATTCAGTTATACATATACATATATCTATTCTTTTTCAGGTTCTTTTCCCATTTAAGTTACTGTGCTATACTGTAGGTTTTTGTTGACTATCTTATATATAGTAGTGTGTATATGCTAATCTCAGCCTCCTAATTTATCCCTTTCCCTGCATTTCCCCTTTGGCAACCATGTTTGTTTTCTAAATCTGTGAGTCTGTTTTGTTTTGTAAATAAGCTCCCCTCATATCATTTTATTAGATTCCACGCATAAGTGGGCTTCCCTTGTGGCTCAGACAGTAAAGCGTCTGCCTAAAATGTGGGAGACCCGATTTCAATCCCTAGGTCGGGAAGATCCCCTGGAGAAGGAAGTGGCAACCCACTCCAGTACTCTTGTCTGGGAAATGCCATGGACGGAGGAGCCTGGTAGGCTACAGTCCATCAGGTCGCAAAGAGTCAGACTTCACTTTCACTTTCTTTCACATATAAGTGATATCACATGATATCTGTCTTTCTCTGATTTATTTCACTTAGTAAGATAATCTCTAAATCCATCTGTGTGGCCACAAATGGCATTATTTCATTCTGTTTTATGGCTGAGCAATTGTATATATGGCATCTGGTCCCATCACCTCATGGGAAATAGATGGGGAAACAGTGGAAACAGTGTTAGACTTTATTTTTTAGGGCTCCAAAATCACTGCAGATGGTGACTGCAGCCATGAAATTAAAAGACGCTTACTCCTTGGAAGGAAAGCTATGACCGACCTAGATAGCATATTAAAAAGCAGAGACATTACTTTGCCAACAAAGGTCTGTCTAGTCAAGGCTATGGTTTTTCCAGAGGTCATGTATGGATGTGAGAGTTGGACTGTGAGGAAAGCTGAGCGCCGAAGAATTGATGCTTCTGAACTGTGGTGTTGAAGAAGACTCTTGAGAGTCCCTTGGACTGCAAGGAGATCCAACCAGTCCATCCTAAAGGAGATCAGTCCTGGGTGTTCATTGGAAGGACTGATGCTGAAACTCCAATACTTTGGCCACCTCATGTGAAGAGTTGACTCGTTGGAAAAGACCCTGATGCTGGGAGGGATTGGGGGCAGGAGGAGAAGGGGACGACAGAGGATGAGATGGCTGGATGGCATCATTGACTCGATGGGCATGAGTTTGAGCAAACTTTGGGAGTTTGTGATGGACAGGGAGGCCTGGTGTGCTGCGATTCATGGGGTTGCAAAGAGTCGGACACGACTGAGCGACTGAACTAATTGTATACAGGTACCACTTCTTCATCCATTCGTCTGTTGATGGACATTTAGGCTGTTTTCATGTCTTGGCTGTTGCACATAGTGCGCATAAACACTGGGGTGCATGTATCTCTTTGAAGTATGGCGTTCCCTAGATGTATGCCCAGGAGTGGCATTGCTGGATCATATTGTAGCTCTGTTCTTGAACAGTATTCTGTACTGTTCTCGATAGTGGTTGTACCAATTTACATTCCCACCAATACTGTAGGAGGGTTCCCTTTTTTCCACAACCTCTCAAGCATTTATTGTTTGTAGGATTATTGATGATGACCATTCTGGCCAGATGAGGTGATACCTCTTTGTAGTTTTAATTTGCCTTCCTCTAATAGTTACTGATGTTGAGCATCTTTGAGTTAATGATGTGCTTTTTGGCCATCTGTACGTCTTCTTTAGAGAACTGTTTATTTAGATTTTCTGCACATTTTTTGATTGCATTGTTTGTTATTTTGATATTGAGCTACATGAGCTGTTTATATATTTTGGCAAATAATCCCTTGTTGGTCATGTTGTCCGCAAATATTTTCTCCCATCCTGTGTGTTGTTTTTTCATTTTGTTTATGGTCTCCTTTGCTGTGCAAAGGATTTTAAGTTTAATTAGATCCCATTTTTTAATTTTTATTACTCTATGAGGTGGCTCCAAAAATTGTTACGATGTATGTCATTAAGCGTTCTGCCTATGTTTTTCTCTAAAAGTTGTATACTGCCTGGTCTTATATTGAGATCTTTCATCCACTTTAAGTTTGTTTTTGTGTGTGGTGTTAGTACGTGCGTGCTAAGTCACTTCAGTCGTGTCCAACTCTTTGCAACCCTGTGGGGACTGTAGCCCACCAGGCTCTTCTGTCCATGGGATTCTCCAGGCAAGAATACTGGAGTGGGTTGCCATGCCCGCCTCCAGGGGATCTTCCTGACCCAGGGATCGAACCTGCATCTCCTGCGGCTCCTGCATTGCAGGCGGGTTCTTTACCACTGAGCCACCAGGGAAGCCAGGTGTGTGGTGTTGAGAATGTTCTAACTTCGTTCTTCACATGCAGCTGTCCAGGTACCCCAGCACTGCTGATTGAAGAAATCATCTTTTATCCATTGTATTGATATTAATCGTGCCTCCTTTGTTGTAGATGAATTGGCCAAACATGTGTAGGTTTATTTCTGGGCTTTCTCTCCTGTTCCATTGACTTATATTTCTGTTTTTGTGCCAGAACCACACTGATTTGATTATTGTAATTTGTTGTATAGTCTGAAGTCAGGGAACCTGACTCCTCCAGCTCTGCACTTTTTTTCCCCCTCAAGATTTCTTTTGCTATTATAAGTCTTTTGTTTCCATACAAATTTAAAAACTTTTTGTTTTAACTCAGCAAAAAAATGCCATTGGCTTGGATAGTGTAGTCATTTTGATAGTATTGGTTTCTTCAATCCAGGACCAGGGTGTATCTTTCCATCTGTGTCATCTTTGATATCTTTCATCAGTGTCTCATAGTTGTCAGAGTACAGGTTTTTTGTCTCCTTAGGTAGGTTTTTCCTAAGTATTTTATACTTTTTGATGTGATGGTAAATGGAATTGTTTCCTTAATTTCTCCTTCTCATCTTTCATTGTTAGTGCATAGAAGTGTATTTCTGTGTATTAATTTTGCATCTGGCAACTTTACCAAATTCTTTGATGCTATCTAGTCATTTTCTGGTCTCACGTCTTTTCCAATTTGGATTCCTTTTTTTTTTTCTTCTCTGATTGCTATGACTAGGACTTCTAAAACTATGTTTGAACAAAGGACATCCTTGTCCTATTTCTGATCTTGGGGAAATGCTTTCAGCTTTTTCATCACTGAGTATAATGTTAGCTGTGGGTTTGTCACACATGGCCTTTATCTTGTTGAGGTAGTTTCCATCCGTCCTACTTTCTGGAGTTCTTTTTAATCATACATAGGTGTTGAATTTTGTCAAAAGCTTTCTATTTTTTCTTTTCTGCATCTATTGAGATGATCATATACTTTTTATTCTTCAATTTGTTAGCACATTATATCACACTAACTTGGTTAATTTGCAGGTATTGAAAAAGCCCTGCATCCATGGGATAAACCCCACTGGATCATGGTATATGATCCTTTTAATGTATTGTTGGATTTGTTTGAGTAGTATTTTGTTGAGGATTTTTGCATCTATATTCATCAGTGATATTGGCCTGTAATTTTCTTTTTTGTAGTATCCTTGTCTTGTTTTGATATCAAGGTGGTGATGGCCTCAAAGAAGGAGTTTGAGAGTGTTCCTTCCTCTGTAATTTTTGCAAGAGTTTCAGAAGGATAGGTGTTAAGTCTTTTCTATATATAAGTGCCAAGTACTAATGGATTGCATAACTGGAACTCTGGTTAACTCTTCTCTAAATGTTAGGTAGATTAGCCTATGAAGCCATCTGGTTCTGGATTTTTATTAGTTGGGAGGTTTTAAATCACAGTTTCAATTTCAGTTCTTGTGATTAGTTCATATTTTGTATTCTTCTAAGTTCAGTCTTGGGAGATTATACCTTTCTAAAATTTGGCCATTTCTTCCAGATTGTCCATTTTATTGGTGTATGGTTGCTTGTAGTAGTCCCTTATGATCCTTTATATTTCTGTGGTGTCCATTGTAACTTTTCCTTTTTCATTTCCAAGTTTATTGATTTGAGTCCTCTCCCTTTTTTTCTTGATGAATCTGGCTAAACATTTATCAATTTTTTTTATCTTCTTAAAGAACCGGCTTTTAGTTTCATTGATATTTTCTATTGTTTTCTTTGTCTCTATTTCATTTCTTTCTGCTCTGATCTTTATGATTTCTTTCCTTCTGATAACTTTGGGTTTTGTCTGTTCTTCTTTCTCTAATTGTTTTAGGTGTAAGTTTAGGTTGTTTATTGGAGATTTTTCTTGTTTTCTGAGGTAAGATTGTATTGCTATAAACTTTCCTCTTAGAACTACTTTTGTTGCATCCCATAGGTTTTGAATCATTACTTTTATATTTTCATTTTCCTGTGGGTATTTAAAAACTTTTATTTGATTTCTTCAGTGATTTATTTGTTGTTTAGTAGCATATTATTTAGCCTCCACGTGTTTGTGTTTTTCAGTATTTGTTTTCTTGTAGTTGATTTCTAATATTTTAGCATTGTAGTCAGAAAAGATGCTTGATATATTTTCAATTTTCTTAAATTTATCAAGACTTGCTTTGTGGCCTAGCATGTGATTTATCCTGAAGAATGTGTACTTAAGAAGAATGTATATTCTGCTGCTTTTGGATGAAATACTCTATAAATATCAGTTAAGTCTATCTGGTTTAATGTTTCATTTAATGTCTGTGTTTCTTTATTAATTTTCTTTTTTAAAAAAATCCTTTTGGTCACATCACACAGCATGTGGGATCTTAGTTTCCTGACCAGGGACCAAATCTGTGCCCCCTGCATTGGAAGTGTGGAGTCTTAACCACTGGACCACCAAGGAAGTCTGTCCTTATTCATTTTCTGTCTGTATGATCTGTCCAATGATGTAAGTGGGAGTTAAAGTTCCCACTATTATTGTGTTACTGTCGATTTCTCTTTTTAGGTCAGTTATCATTTGTTTTATATATTGAGGTGTTCCTATGTTGGGTGCATATATAGTTATAATTGTTATATCTTCTTCTTGGATTAATCCTTTGATCATTGCATAATGTCCTTCTTTGTCTCTTATAACAGCCTTTATTTTGAAGTCTACTTTGTCTGATATGAGTCCTGCTACTTCAGATTTTGATTTCCATTTTCATAGAATACCCTTTTTCATACCCTCACTTTCAATTTGTGTGGGTCCCTGGATCTGAAGTGGGTTTCTTCTAGACAGTGTATATATTGAGTCTTGTTTTTGTATCCATTCAGTCAGTCTATATCCCTTGGTTGGAACATTTAATCTATTTATATTTAAGGTAATTATTGATATGTATTTTCTTATTCCCATTTTGTTAATTGTTTTGGGTTTGCTTTTGTAGGGTTTTTTCCCTCCTTTTTCTTCTGTTTTCTTGCAATTTGATGACAAACTTTAGTGTTATGTTTAGATTCCCTTTTCTTTTTTGTATGTGTATCTATTGTTTATTTTTGGTTTGCAGTTAGCATGAGGTTTCGAAATAACAGTCTATATATATGCAAGATTGTTTTGAGTTCTGGTCTTTTGATTTCAAATTATATTCCTTATGCTGCATTTGTTCTCTCCTCTTCTCATGATTGCTGGTTACTATATCATATTTGTGTGTGGATAATTTCTTACCTTTACTGTTTATTTGCCTTTACTGATAAGCTTTCCCATTTGTAATTTTCTTGTACCTTTTTCTTTTCCACCTAGAGAAATTCCTTTAGGATTTGTTGTAAAGCTGGTTTGGTTGTACTGAATTGTCTTAGCTTTTGCTGGTCTGTAAAACTTTTGATTTCTCCATTGATTCTGAGCAAGAGCTTTATTGGGTAGAGTATTCTTGGTTGTAAGTTTGCTTCCCCTCCCCTTTTTGTCTTTTAGCCACAACATGCAACATGCAGGATCTTAGTTCCCTGACCAGGAATCAAGCCCATGCCCCTGTATTTGGAGCATGGAGTCTTAAATACTGGACTACAAAACAAGTACTGATTTTTCCCTTTTATCACTTTATATTGTGCCACTCTCTTCTGGCATGCTGAGTTTCTCTTGAAAAATAAGCTGATAACTTTATGGGAATTCCCTTGTGTGTTATTTTTTGCTTTTTCCTGTTGCTTTTAACACTTTTTCTTGGTCTTTAATTTTTGTCAATTTGGTGAATATGTGTTCTTGACATGGTCTTCATTGAGTTTATCATACATAGGACTCTCTGTACTTCCTGGACTTGGGTCAGGTTTCCTTCCCCATGTTAGGGAGTTTTCAGCTTTTGTCTCTTCCAATATTTTCTCAGGGCCCTTCTCCCTCTCTCTTTTCCTCCTGGGACCCCCACAATGTGAACACCGGTGTGTTTAGCGTTGCCCCATAAGTGCTCATTTCTTCTCGCTCTTTTTCTTTATTGTGGTGTGCCACAGTGACTTTCAGCACTCTGCCTTCAAGCTCCCTCACCTGTTGTTCTACCTCATTCACACTATTAATTCCTTCCAGTTTACTTTTCATTTCAGTTACTATATTGTTCAGCTGTTTGTTCTTTATATCTTTTAGCTCTTTGTTTCACCATTTTTGTATCTTCCCCATCTGTGCTTTCATTCTTTTTCTGAGGCCTTGGGTCATCTTTACTATTATTATTCTGGATTCTTTTTTGGGTAGATTTCCTATCTCCACCGTGCTTAATCTTCTTAAGGGGTTTTATCTTGTTTCTTCATCTGGAACACATGCTTCTGGCCGTCACATTTTGTCTAACTTTCTGATCTCCATTTCACAAGCTGCAGGTCTGTAGTTTCTCTTGCTTCTGGTGTCTGCTCCCTTGTTTGTGAGGTTCTCCTAGAGGCTTATGCAAGCTTCCTGGTGGGAGGGACTGGTGCCTGCCCATTGGTGGGTGGAGCTGGGTCTTACCCCTCTGGTGGGCAGAACCATGTAGGTTCTGTGTTTAGAGTTGGTTGTGGGGTCAGGAAGACCTTAGGCAGCCTCTCTGCTGATGGGTGGGGCTGTGTTCCTGCCCTGTCTGTTGTTTGGCCTGAGGCATCCCAGCACTAGAGCTGTTGGGTGGGGCCAGGTCAAAATGGCAGCCTCCAGGAGAGCTCACACCATAGAGTACACCCCCATACCTCTGCCTCCAGTGTTTTTGTCTCCACGGTGGCCACAGCCACCCCCTGCCTTCCCTGGAGATGCTACAAAACCAGCAAATACTTCTGTCTCAGGCTCCTATGAAGTCACTGCTTTTTCCCTGGGTCCCAGTGCACATAAAACCTTGTGTGCACCCTGCAACTCAACAGAGTTGGGTTTCTGTTTTGCAGAGTTCTGTGGAGTTTCTGTGATCAAGCCCTATTGGCCTTCAAAACCAAGTGCTCTGAGGAGTCCCTCACTCAGTGCCAGACCCCCAGGCTGGGCAGCCTGATGTGAGGCTCAGAATTCTCACTTCTGTGAGAGAACCTCTGTGATATAATTATTTACCAGCTTGTGGGTTGCCCATCTGGTGGGTATAGGATTTGATTGGGCGTATTGTGAATGTGCCCTTCCTACCATCTTATTGTGGCTTCCTCTTTGTCTTTGGATGTAGAGTATCTTTCTTGGTGGGTTCTAGTCTTTTTTGTCAGTGGTTGTTTCAGCAGTTAGATATGATTTTGGTATTTTTGTGGGAGGAGTTGAGCTCAAGTCCTTCTACTCTGCCATCCTGTCTCCAACCAGAAGCCAAAGTTCTTTAATAACCATAGATGTGAACATGTGGGTAATCCTTTGGGTGTGTCTTCTCAGACAAATTCACATAAAATATATGTCTGTACTTGGTATTTCCACAGGCACAGCAGCCTAAGATTGGTTTGTTGGTCACCCCATCAAATGTGGAATCTTGTTCACAAAGTTTCTTGGTCAGAGAGGCCTCATTTTGAAAATAAATGATGTGTTTCTATATGATGCTAGCCTTTAAAACCACAGCCTGTTCCTGCAGCCATTCCTGCAAGTGGCAGTGTCCAGAACACCAAGATTCATGTTCTCTTCCATGGGGTGTTTTCTGAGACCACAATGGGGCAATTACTCATAAACTGTGCTTCTTCATCTATGATATGGGAGGTCCTGGCATGGTCTTTCTACTTATCACCCTCTCTGTTCTCTTTTCTGTATTTTTTTTTTTTTTAAAGAAAGTTGTCAACTGTTCTTGGGAATTCTAGACCTAAAAATGAATTTTTGTTACTGTTTTGTCATTTCTTATTTTTGTGACCTTGGGGAAGTCACTTAATTTCTCCAAGCCTCCAGTTACCTCTAGGGCATTGGAGATTGAAATAATTGTTCCATCCACAATACAAGATTGTTGGAAAAATCATATTTGAGGAAGTATAGTGAGTAGCACATTCAGGCAAGAATAATTCACACTGAGACACAATCTTGCAACAGAGTAGAGCTGGGCAGGGAAAGAACTGGCCACCAGGGGAACTAGTAAGAGGTAAAGCTGGATTACTGTGAATGGAGGTTTGTGACACTGCACAAGAGACAGGGATCAAGACCATCCCCAAGAAAAAGAAATGCAAAAAAGCAAAATGGCTGACTGAACAGGTCTTACAAATAGCTGTGAAAAGAAGAGAAGCCAAAAGCAAAGAAGAAAAGGAAAGATATACCCATTGGAATGCAGAGTTCCAAAGAATAGCAAGGAGAGATAAGAAAACCTTCCTCAGTGATCAGTGCAAAGAAATAGAGGAAATCAATAGGATGAGAAAGACTAGTGATCTCCTCAAGAAAATTAGAGATACCAAGGGAACAATTCATGCAAAAATGGGCAAAATAAAGGACAGAAATGATATGGACCTAACAGAAGCAGAAGATATTAAGAAGAGGTGGCAAGAATACACAGAAGAACTGTGCAGAAAAGATCTTCACGACCCAGATAATCACGATGGTGTGATCAATCACCTAGAGCCAGACATCCTGGAATGTAAAGTCAAGTGGGCCTTAAGAAGCATCACTACGAACAGTTAGTGGAGGTGATGGAATTCCAATTGAGCTATTTCAGATCCTAAAAGATGATGCTCTGAAAGTACTACACTCAATATGTCAGAAAATTTGGAAAACTCAGCAGTGACCACAGGACTGGAAAAGGTCAGTTTTCATTTCAATCCCAAAGAAAGACAATGCCAAAGAATGCACAAACTACCACACAATTGCATTCATCCCATTCACTAGTAAAGTAATGTTCAAAATTCTCCAAGCCAGGCTTCAACAGTACGTGAACTGTGAACTTCCAGATGTTCAAGCTGCCTTTTAGAAAAGGCAGAGGAACCAGAGATCAAATTGCCAACATGCGCTGGATCATCCAAAAAGGAAGAGAGTTCCAGAAAAACATCTGCTTTATTGACTATGCCAAAGCCTTTGATTGTGTGGATCACAATAAACTGTGGAAAATTCTGAAAGAGATGGGAATACCAGCCCACCTGACCTGCCTCTTGACAAATCTGTGTGCAGGTCAGGAAGCAACAGTTAGAACTGGGCATGGAACAACAGACTGGTTCTAACTGTTCTATATTGTCAAGGCTGTATATTGTCACCTTGCTTATTTAATGTATGTATGCAGAGTACATCATGAGAAACACTGGGCTGGAGGAAGCACAAGCTGGAATCAAGATTGTCGGGAGAAATATCAATAACCTCAGATATGCAGATGACACCACCCTTTATGGCAGAAAGTGAAGATGAACTAAAGAGCCTCTTGATGAAAGTGAAAGAGGAGAGTGAAAAAGATGGCTTAAAGCTCAACATTCAGAAAACTAAGATCATGGCATCCGGTCTCATCACTTCATGGCAGATAGATGTGGAAACAGTGGCAGACTTTCTATTTTTGGGCTCCAAAATCACTGCAGATGGTGGCTGCAGCCATGAAATTAAAAGACGCTTACTCCTTGGAAGTAAAGTTATGACCAACCTAGACAGCATATTAAATAGCCCAGACATTACTTTGCCAACAACGGTCCATCTAGTCAAGGCTATGGTTTTTCCAGTAGTTATGTATGGATGTGAGAGTTGGACTATAAAGAAAACTGAGCACTGAAGCATCAGTTGATGCTTTTGGACTGTGGTGTTGGAGAAGACTTTTGTGAGTCCCTTGGACTGCAAGCAGATCCAACCAGTCCATCCTAAAGGAGATCAGTCCTGGGTGTTCATTGGAAGATCTGATGTTGAAACTGAAACTCCAATACTTTGGCCACCTGATGTGAAGAGTTGACTCATTTGAAAAGACCCTGATGTTCAGAAAGGTTGAAGGCAGGAGGAGAAGGAGATGACAGAGGATGAGATGGTTGGATGGAATCACCAACTCAATGGACATGAATATGAGTAAACTCCAGGAGTTGGTGATGGACAGGGAGGCCTTGTGTGCTACAGTCCATGGGGTCACAAAAAGTTGGACACGACTGAGCGATTGAACTGAATGGAACTGAAAGCTATATTGTCAAGGCCAGATCTGTAACAACACGTCCATGTTAAGAAACTTGGACTTATTATTGAAGATGAGGGACTGTCTCTGAAATGTCACTCAGATCTTATTTGCAATTTAGAATATTTCCTTCGGAGGGAGTGACAGCAGGGGAGGCTGGCTCTGCAGCAAATTAGAGGACAAAGGTCACTAACTCTTCTCTCATGTTAGTGGTTATGGCAGAGCGTCAGTGAGGATGTGTGTGTGTGTGTGTGTGTGTGTGTGTGTGTGTGCTGAATTGCTTCAGTTGTGTCCAACTGTTGGAGACCTCATGGACTGTAGCCTGCCAGGCTTCTCTGTCCATGGAATTCTCCAGGCAAGAATACTGGAGTGGGTTGCCAGAGTGGGTTGCTCTCCTCCAGGGGATCTTCCCGACCCAGGGATTGAATCCGCATCTCTTATGTCTGCTGCAGTGGCAGGGGGTTTCTTCACCACTAGCACCACCAGGAAAGCCCATCATTGAGGATGGGATATATAAATTTGTCCAAACATTTATGTTTTATGCTTTAGCTTTCCCTTTCAAGGTGAAGACATTTGTAGGATCATAGATTTAGTAGAACGTCTTCTCATGAGGACATCTAGGCCATCGCCCTGAATTTGGGAGGATCAGATACTTTCCCTCCCACTTCCAGATGAAGTAACTACAGCTCACAGAAGTTAAATGGCTTACTTAAGTGGTGGAAAAGAAAGAGGAAGAGTCTAGACTGAGTGCCTGCCTCCTCCCTATCCCACCACACATATACATACATACACAACATACAAATACCATATACACTCACACACATACCACTCATGGTAGAGAAATATAGAAGCCAGAGTCCTTGAGGTTCTAAAGCCTGCTTTCACATGAGTCTAAGCTGAGGAATTCTGTTTCTGAAGATCATAAAAGTTGTTATAACCATATAATCTAATTATAAAACATTTCTATGTAATATACAATGCATATTATGTTTCCTAAGCATTTTCAGTTCAATTGCTCAGTCGTGTCCTACTCTTTGTGACCCCATGAACCGCAACACACCAGGCCTCCCTGTCTATCACCAACTCCTGGAGTTTACCCAAACCCATGTCCATCAAGTCGATGGACATCCAGCCATCTCATCCTCCATCATCTCCTTCTCCTCCTGCCCCCAGTCTTTCCCAGCATCAGGGTCTTTTCCAATGAGTCAGCTCTTTGCACCAGGTAGCCAAAGTATTGGAGTTTCAGCTTCAACATCAGACCTTCCAATGAACACCCAGGACTGATCTCCTTTAGGATGGACTGGTTGGATCTGCTTGCAGTCCAAGGGACTCACAAAAGTCTTCTCCAACACCACAGTTCAAAAGCATCAATTCTTCGGCACTCAGCTTTCTTTATAGTCCAACTCTCACATCCATACATGACCACTGGAAAAACCATAGCCTTGATTAGGCGGACCTTTGCTGGCAGAGTAATGTCTGGAATTTTTAATAGGCTGTCTAGGTTGGTCATAACTTTACTTCCAAGGAGTAAGTGTCTTTTAATTTCATGGCTGCAGTCACCATCTGCAGTGATTTTGGAGCCCAGAAAAATAAAGTCAGCCACTGTTTCCACTGTTTCCCCATCTATCTGCCATGAAGTGATGGGACCGGATGCCATGATCTTAGTTTTCTGAATGTTGAGCTTTAAGCCATCTTTTCCACTCTCCTCTTTCACTTTCATCAAGAGGCTCTTTAGTTCATCTTCACTTTCTGCCATAAAGTGTGGTGTCATCTGCATATCTGAAGTTATTGATATTTCTCCTGGCAATCTTGATTCCAGCTTGTGCTTCCTCTAGCCCAGTGTTTCTCATGATGTACTCTGCATATAAGTTAAATAAGCAGGGTGACAATATACAGCCTTGACATACTCCTTTTCCTATTTTCCTAAGCATTTACATCAGGCATTTGATTGTGGGCTTATATTCATTTGTAGTTTATTTCATGTTCACAATTACCCTATTGTGAAGGCACTATTATTATTTTATTTATAAATAAACAGATTTAATGAAGCTAAGTTCCTTGCCCAAAGTCACAAAATTAATGTGGCTTCAAACACACGGTTCCTGCCTGAATTCTAAACACTTCAGAATGGTGCAGTCCACCTGGTTTAATCGTTCTGCAGCCCTAGAGGAGGATATTTTGTCCACATTACAGATGAGACTCAAACATGTTCAGTGGCAATGCTTTTATATACATAAGAGTTCAGAAGCCCACATTCCTTCCTAGCTGTTTCTATTCTACTATGATGGACTGTCTCCTCAGCCCGACTCTTCTTGCATCCCAGTCACAGGACAGACCTTCTCTCTGAAGAACATCTCCACAGAAATGTCGGGTTACTACATCTGCATCTCCAGCAATGAGGTGGGGACCGAGTCCTGCAACATCACTGTGGCTGTCAGACCTCGTAAGAGCAGTTTGGGATGGAGGGAGAGAGGGAGGGTGAAGGCCAGAAGGTGACTGGCTGGGGATCCAAAGAGTCAGCTGACTGGGAGGTGAGCCGGGCAGCCTCTTTGGGGTCTCCCATTGGCAGGGTGGCTGAGGTGATGACCAGATGCTCCTGTCCCAGGCTCCCCTCATCTGGAGACTAGCCCAGTTCCCTTTGTTGTTTGGAAATAGCACCTAAGATTGGCTTCTAGAGACCTTAGTCCTACCCTTAGGGTTGCTCTGTGGGCCTGGGGGAAGTGCCCAGACCTGGCTTCCACAGAGTCATTCCCCATCATTCGGGGAGGGACACCCTGACCTGCTTGGAAATGAGCTAGAGTAGGAGCTGGCATGACACCTGAGGGCTCTTTTGGAGCCTGAGTAGCTCGGATCTGTTGGCCATCTGGTGTTTTCTACACTTGCATCCTGAAAAGCATCCTCCAGCCTTGTCTGGTCATGCCCAGGAGGCCGTGCTGCTGGGCACTGCCCCTTGGGCTGGGAAGGCAGGCTCCACTCAGAGCCTGGGAGGACCACCTCTCACATCGGGGACACTGGCTACTGTCGTTCCGCATCCCTGGCATGCGCACCCTGCATCTTGTGTTATGGGCTCGAGTTGGGAACTGCGGTTAGGGCTCACAGGACTTGCGGCTCTGTCTCTCCCAGCCTCCATGAACGTGGCTCTGTATGCGGGCATCGCTGGGGGCGTGGCTGCGGCTCTCGTCATCTTCGGCATCATCCTCTACTGCTGCTGCTGCCGGGACACCGGCAAGGCTGAGGACACCGACGTCGCACGGCCGTGAGTGTCGGGGGCAGCCTGTTGGCAAGGGTGTAAGCACGTTAGGAAGATGTGCCCCAGCTCCTCACAGCCTCTTCCTCTCATAGCACCTCAGGGGGCAGCTGTTAACAATAAAAACAACTTTTATCCATCCCATTTTATAGTTGAGAAAAGAGTAAATGATTCACCCAAATCATAAAGTGGCATTGCTATCTGGGACATGACTCCAGGGCCCATGGTTCTCCAGTCTCTAATCCCAGGGTAGAGTTTCCTGTGGGTGTCCAGGGCCAGGTGTGGGGGCAAGCCTCTCTCACAGGCTGGTCTCTCCTCATAGCAAGCACTAGACCCGGCTCCCTCAGTCCTGAGTGGGTGAGTGTGAACCCTTCCCCTCTGTCCTCAATGCCTGCAGGAACCGGGCGGCCTACCGGGAGCCACCAGAGCAGCTGACAGAGATTTCCAGAAGACAGGAAGAGGAGGGAGAGGATGACTACAGGCATGAAGACAGGAGGGACGCTGGCCGAGAGACCCTTGACCAGGCTGGCCGATGATCCAGGCCTGCTGCAGGCTGGGGTCAGTGGGAGGATTAAGGGGTCATCCCCCTGCCTCAAGGCCTCTCCTCTCCTTTCCAAACCTGACTTTTCTGACCCTTTGCCCCAGTTATTGAGGGATGCTTCATTCCCCATGTTGGCTGCTGGAGGACTTGTCTTGGCCTAGCCAAGGGGACGTCACTTCTGACTGACCTGCCAAGTGCCCTCCCCTTTGAAGTGACCCTCCTATTACAGCTCAGGGCCCTTCACCCTGGACTAGGCAGCAGCCTCCACTTCCCCATGGCACTCCTGCTCCCCAGAGGTGATACTAGCCTCAGGAGGGCAGAAGTTGCCCTCCCCACTGTGTGCCCAGCATCCAGGGGAACAGCACCTGGCAGAGGTTTTGCATGCAATACATTTTTGTTGAATGAATGAAAGAATAAATGAGTACACAAAGACTTCATTTATCCAACTTTGGTGTGAACTCCTTGCTTTGGATCCATGTTGGCCTGACTTCAAACTCCCTCTCCAGCTGCATCTCCCACAACTTTTCTGAACATTCCAGATGCTCCCTGCAAGGGCCACCTCAACTCCCACTGCGCACTCCCTCATGAGGCTTTGCTTTCTCCATTTGGCTGGGAATGCCCATGAAACTCCCATCTCTGTCTATCAAATCCTACCTGTCCCTCCAGGCCCGTCTCAAATCCAAGGGAACTCTATAACCCCATCCTAATCTCACACACAGATGGGGGCAATCTTGTTACTTTGTCCCACACCCATCACAGGCCACATGGCACAATTGTCTGAGTGTCTCTCCCTCTGTGTATAGTCCTGCCTCCTGGAGCAGGGCCTGGGCCTCAACCCCCTGCTTTTCCTGGAGCCCTCACAGTCTCAGCCCTTCTAGCAGGCTCAGTCCAGCTAAATTTAGGAAACTGCTTTCGTAGATTGGACCTTCCCCTCCCTGGTCCCCGAGACACAAAGATGACTCCCACCCAAACCCACTTGCTAATTTCATGAATGAAGGAAGAGATGATTTAAATGAACACATACTCATGTGAGTACATACACTGGAGTTAGTTTGCAGCTGGTCCTGTGGTCATAGTGATTCTTCTTAAGGCCAGAGTAACTGACATGCCCATCTCTGCTTCCTGATACCTAATCCCTGCACTGCCCGGTCTGTTCCTATCTTGGCTGGGCTGCCAGATCTGCTTTGCTGGCTGGCTGTCTAGTTGCCCCTCCCATAGCCTCTCACCTGTTGGTCGTTTACTTCTCTTCCCAAGAGCTCGGCAGTGTCCTGGCTGCTTGGGTCTTGTGATCCAGGAGCTAGTTTCACTCAAATGCAATTTACCAGTAAGTAAACATTATCATTTCTTTTTTCTCTGAATGATCAGAAAAGCAAATCTGTAAATCTGTTGTCCTTTAGGTTCATAGCATTAGTCCTTCCAATGAATATTCAGGACTGCTTTCCTTTAGGTTTGACTGGCTTGATCTCCTTGCAGTCCAAGGGAATTTAAAATATATTTTTTATGTATTTTTATATAAATATATTTTTATGTGTTTTGTTAAATTCTTTGGTTCATTCAAAATGCTGTCAGTAATAATAAAATTGTCAGTGGAAATTCTTATTTCTTTTTTAAAGTGGGTTTTATTCACATCTAGGTAGAGATTATGTCGTTCATTGTCGTGTGTCAGCCTGCTGTGGGCCTCTCTTGGGCTTTCTGGGAGAGGTGAGGTGAGGTGAGGGAGTCGAGGAGAGAACTGGGTCAGAGCCTGTGGGTCCCATTGCTTGTAGACATACTAGGGTCAGGCAATGATTGCTGGGGACAGGACAGAGCCCTGCCTGATTATGGAGGAATATTCCAGGTGCCTGCAACATCAGAAAGAACACATGGACCTGGGATTCGGTGCATACACTCTAAGGAAGGTGGTGGAGAGGCTCTGGCCAGATATACCCCAAAGAGCGCCACTCCTGAGAGAGGGAAGAAAGCAGACCCCCATTCCAACTGTCAGAAATCTGGTGATTCTTCCTCCTCCCCAAGCATTCAGCTCTGTCACCCTCTCCCACCACACATTCAAAGTCCTCTTGACCTATGTACCCCTGTCTTGCACCTGTTCCACAGTACTGTCATTACCATGGTCTGTGTCTGCCTAGGCCTGTGAGGTTCGTGAGAATAGGAACTGATCTTACTCATGGCCTGGCACATATTCACACAAAACTTGATGCATTTTTGTTGAATGAATAATATTTTTTTGTCACCGTGTCCTGTTCAAGGCCATTTCCTTGTCCTCTAGATACTTTGGGTGTCTCCCAGCCCTCCTGGTGCAAAGTTTTACACACATGATCTTGAAAGTGGTGGAAAGGAGGTGGCCACCTCCCCCAGCCCTGACCTGGCTGACCTCTCTGCCCCTGGAAGGGCTCTGAAAGTTCACCCGCCTTAGCTCCAGGCTTGCGTAAGAAAACGAGGGAGATTGGAACCCACCACATTCCTTCAGCAATTAATATTTTGTGAGCTCCTGCTATGTTTACACATTGAGAAACCTGTATGCAGGTCAAGAAGCAACAGTTAGAACCAGGCATGGCACAATGGACTGGTTCCAAATTGGGAAAGGTGTACTTCAAGGCTGTATTATTGTCACCCTATTTAATTTATATGCAGAGTACATCAGTGACATGCCAGGCTGGATGAAGCACAAGCTGAAATCAAGATTGCCAGGAGAAATATCAATAACCTCAGATATGCAGATGACATCACCCTTATGGCAGAAAGCGAAGAACTAAAAAGCCTCTTGATGAAGGTGAAAGAGGAGAGTGAAAAAATTGAAACTCAACATTAAAAAAACTAAGATCATGGCATCTGGTGCCATCACTTCATGTCAAATAGATGAGGAAACAGCAGAAACAGGGACAGACTTTATTTTCGTGGGCTCCAAAATCACTGCAGATGATGACAGCAGTGAAATTACATGAAATTCACATGCAGCCATGAAATTAAAAGATGCTTGCTCCTTGGAAGAAAAGCTATGACCAACATAGACACCATATTAAAAAGCAGAGACACTACTTTGTCTAGTCAAAGCTATGGTTTCTCCAGTAGTCATGTATGAATGTGAGAGTTGGACCATAAAGAATGCTGAGTGCTGAAGAATTGATGCTTTCGAATTGTCATGTTGGAGAAGACTCTTGAGAGTCCCTTGGACTGCAAGGAGATCAAACCAGTCAATCCTAAAGGAAATCAGTCCTGAATATTCATTGGAAGGACTAATGCTGTGAAGCTAAAGCTCCAATACTTTGGCCACCTGATGCAAAGAACTGACTCACTAGAAAAGACCCTAATGCTGGGAAAGATTGAAGGCAGGAGGAGAAGGGAACCACAGAGTATGAGACAGTTGGATGGAATCACCGACTCAATGGACATGAGTTTGAGCAAGCACCGGGAGATGGGCAGGGAAACCAGGCATGCTGCAGTCCATGGGGTTGCAAAGAGCTGGACATGACTGAGTGACTGATTAGCAACAACAATGTGCCAAACACAGTACTGGATATAGAGCTCACTATGACATCATTACTGAGGAGGTGCTATGATCCTCCTGATGGAAGTGACAGGCGGGAGCGTGGTCATGTGAGATGGAGAAGATGCCATGAGAATGCAGTACAGGGGCCTGAGTTACTCAGCCAGAGGGCTTTGGGAAAGCTTCAAAGAGGTGACCTGTAGGTTGCATCTTGAAGGAAAACAAGGAATTTTCAAAGTGAAAAAGGGGGTGGTGCTGAATCTTCTGTCCTCCATTTCAGGTCTCTTTTACTTTGGTCTTAAATTACTTTATGAGTTGATAAGACTACTCTACTGCTGTATTTATTTCAAGCCATAAACTCAATGACAATCAGATTATCTTCGGTTCCCTTACAGTCACCATTAGCCCAGCAGTACAGCCTCCTTCCCAATTCAGGTTTCCAGCTGATGGTTCATAGCCTTACCGTGTTTGACAAAAGAGGCCAAGAAAAAGAAAGAAGAAAAGAAGAAAAGAGACCCATGTTTGAGGGAAGATTGTTTGCTAGACACTCATTAGGCACTTGAGACAGTTTTTCAAGTAATCCTCACTTGGACTTTCAAATATTAATGCATATTTTTTTCTCTTTATCTGCTTTTATTTATTTATTTTTTAAATTTATTTATTTTAATTGGAGGCTAATTACTTTACAATATTGTAGTGGTTTTTGCCATACATTGACATGAATCAGCCATGGATGTACATGTGTTCTGTACATGTGCCTGTTTCACATATGATATATGTGTCAATGCTATTCTCTCAAATCATCCTACCCTTGCCTTCTCCCACAGAGTCCAAAAGACTGTTCTATACATCTGTGTCTCTTATGCTGTCTCATATATAGGGTCATCATTACCATCTTTCTAAATTCCATATATATGCGTTAGTATACTGTATTGGTGTTTTTCCTTCTGACTTACTTCACCCTATATAATAGGCTCCAGTTTTGTCCACCTCATTAGAATGGATTCAAATGTATTCTTTTTTTTTTTTTTAATTAATTAATTTATTTTTTTCAGTGGGTTTTGTCATACATTGACATGAATCAGCAATAGATTTACACGTATTCCCCATCCCGATCCCCCCTCCCCCTTCCCTCTCCACCCGATTCCTCTGGGTCTTCCCAGTGCACCAGGTTCGAGCACTTGTCTCATGCATCCCACCTGGGCTGGTGACCTGTTTCACCATAGATAATATACATGCTGTTCTTTCGCAACATCCCACCCTCACCTTCTTCCACAGAGTTCAAAAGTCTGTTCTGTACTTCTGTGTCTCTTTTTCTGTTTTGCATATAGGGTTGTCGTTACCATCTTTCTAAATTCCATATATATGTGTTAGTATGCTGTAATGTTCTTTATCTTTCTGGCTTACTTCACTCTGTATAATGGGCTCCAGTTTCATCCATCTCATTAGAACTGGTTCAAATGAATTCTTTTTAACGGCTGAGTAATATTCCATGGTGTATATGTACCACAGCTTCCTTATCCATTCATCTGCTGATGGGCATCTAGGTTGCTTCCATGTCCTGGCTATTATAAACAGTGCTGCGATGAACATTGGGGTGCACGTGTCTCTTTCAGATCTGGTTTCCTCAGTGTTGTATGCCCAGAAGTGGGATTGCTGGGTCATATGGCAGTTCTATTTCCAGTTTTTTAAGAAATCTCCACACTGTTTTCCATAGCGGCTGTACTAGTTTGCATTCCACCAACAGTGTAAGAGGGTTCCCTTTTCTCCACACCCTCTCCAGCATTTATTGCTTGTAGACTTTTGGATAGCAGCCACCCTGACTGGTGTGTAATGGTACCCTCATTGTGGGTTTGAATTTGCATTTCTCTGATAATGAGTGATGTTGAGCATCTTTTCATGTGTTTGTTAGCCAATCTGTATGTCTTTTTGAGAAATGTTTCTGTTTAGTTCTCTGGCCCATTTTTTGATTGGGTTCATTTATTTTTCTGGAATTGAAGTTCAAGAGTTGCTTTGTAATATTTTTGAGATTAATCCTTTGTCTGTTTCTTCATTTGCTATTATTTTCTCCCAATCTAAGGGCTCTCTTTTCACCTTACTTATAGTTTCATTTGTAGTGCAAAAGCTTTTAAGTTTCATTAGGTCCCATTTGTTTAGTTTTGCTTTTATTTCCAATATTCTAGGAGGTGGGTCATAGAGGATCTTGCTGTGATTTATGTCGGAGAGTGTTTTGCCTATGTTCTCCTCTAGGAGTTTTATAGTTTCTGGTCTTACATTTAGATCTTTAATCCATTTTGAGTTTATTTTTGTGTATGGTGTTAGAAAGTGTTCTAGTTTCATTCTTTACAAGTGGTTGACCAGTTTTCCCAGCACCACTTGTTAAAGAGGTTGTCTTTTTTCCATTGTGTATCCTTGCCTCCTTTGTCAAAGATAAGGTGTCCATAAGTTCGTGGATTTATCTCTGGGCTTTCTATTCTGTTCCATTGATCTATATGTCTGTCTTTGTGCCAGTACCATACTGTCTTGATGACTGTGGCTTTGTAGTAGAGTCTGAAGTCAGGCAGGTTGATTCCTCCAGTTCCATTCTTCTTTCTCAAGATTACTTTGGCTATTCGAGGTTTTTTGTATTTCCATACAAATTGTGAAATTCTTTGGTCTAGTTCTGTGAAGAATACCGTTGGTAGCTTGATAGGGATTGCATTGAATCTATAGATTGCTTTGGGTAGAAATAGCCATTTTTGAAAATATTGGATTTCTTCCAATCCATGAGGCATGGTAATTTGTTTCTCCCATCTGTTTGGTGTCCTCTTTGATTTCTTTCATTCAATCAGTGTTTATAGGTTTCTATGTATAGGTTCTTTTGTTTGCTTTTAGGTAGAATATATTCCTAAGTATTTTATTCTTTTTGTTGCAATGGTGAATTGGTATTGTTTCCTTAATTTCTCCTTCTGTTTTTTCATTGTTAGTATATAGGAATGCAAGGGATTTCTGTGTGTTAATTTTATATCCTGCAACTTTACTATATTCATTGATTAGTTCTAGTAATTTTCTGGTAGAGTCTTTAGGGTTTTCTATGTAGAGGATCATGTCATCTGCAAACAGTGAGAGTTTCACTTCTTCTTTCCCTATCTGGATTCCTTTTACTTCTTTTTCTGCTCTGATTGCTGTGGCCAAAACTTCCAACACTATGTTGAATAGTAGTGGTGAGAGTGGGCACCCTTGTCTTGTTCCTGATTTCAGGGGAAATTCTTTCAATTTTTCACCATTGAGGGTGATACTTGCTGTGGGTTTGTCATATATAGCTTTTATTATGTTGAGGTATGTTCCTTCTATTCCTGCTTTCTGGAGAGTTTTAATCATAAATGGGTGTTGAATTTTGTCAAAGGTTTTCTCTGCATCTATTGAGATAATCATATGGTTTTTATCTTTCAATTTGTTAATGTGGTGTATTACATTGATTGATTTGTGGATATTAAAGAATCCTTGCATTCCTGGGATAAAGCCCACTTGGTCATGGTGTATGATTTTTTTTAATATGTTGTTGGATTCTGTTTGCTAAAATTTTGTTAAGGATTTTTGCATCTATGTTCATCAGTGATATTGGCCTGTAGTTTTCTTTTTTTGTGGCATCTTTGTCTGGTTTTGGAATTAGGGTGATGGTGGCCTCATAGAATGAGTTTGGAAGCTTACCTTCATCTGCAATTTTCTGGAAGAGTTTGAGTAAGATAGGTGTTAGCTCTTCTCTAAATTTTTGGTAGAATTCAGCTGTGAAGCCATCTGGTCCTGGGCTTTTGTTTGCTGGTAGATTTTTGATGACAGTTTCGATTTCCTTGCTTGTGATGGGTCTGTTAAGATCTTCTATTTCTTCCTGGTTCAGTTTTGGAAGGTTATACTTTTCTAAGAAGGGAATGGCAAGACATACTGAAAGTAATGAAAGAGAA